>NW_008236180.1:7389238-7405419 GCF_000691975.1 Corvus brachyrhynchos
CCTGCTGCAGTTTGGTGTCAGAATCAATAGATGTACTTAAGTGGGATTTGTGGAGATGCCTCCTGGATTCAGAGCTTGGTGCTAGTGCATAGGGCCTTAGCAAGTAGCTTTTGAATTCTAGACCCTCCTGTATCTGTGGGTTCATGTAAAATGAAATATCACATTATGTTAAAGCTGAGCTGGATTCCTACATGTCAGGTTTGATCCCCAAGGTTTATAAAGCTGTTCAGACTGGCAGCAAGATGAACAAGGCAATTGTACGGTTCTTTCCCCTGCTCCAATCTGCAAAAGGAAAACATTGTGACTCACCAGCCAGAGAAGTTGTACTTTCTTCAGCAGAAAAACAGATTCTCTGCTCCCAGATCTCGTTACACTCTTCCATCCCACCACTCTGGAAAAACTCCCATGGAAAGACAGGCAGATATTTTAATCAAGAAATGGCCCTTATTTCCATTAGCAACAGCTGTTTTCCTTTTAATTCAATTCTCCATTCTGCAGTCTGTTTATGAAAGCTGCCATTAATTACGTTTTTCATCAGTCAATGTTCAGAGATGGCTAATGGCCCAGCACACCTAATTAGTCCTTCATGTATGATAATGTTTCATCAAGTCTATAGTTAGTGTGCAGGGCAGATATCCGCTGCACAGTGGAGCAGGGAGTGGGGCTGCCCAGACTCTCCTGGGCTGGGGCAGATCCAGTTACAGCCGCGTTCCTGCTGCTGCCGGCGTGGGGAGCTGGGGCTGTGATAACAGCGACTGCCAGCAGTGGCTTCCGATGTCACTCGGAGCATGCCAGCATCAGGGTGAAGAATTCAAGCTGCCTTTGGAAGCTCTTTGAAGACAGGGAGTGCAGACACTGGAATTACAGCTACTTTTGGTTTTGTTTCTAATGATGCACTCGATAAGTGTTACTGATGGCTACATCCACTGTGTTAGAGTGCCTTCTTTCAGGTTCTTCCATGCAGAAGTCTTCTGGTCATCCTTGCCTAGGTATTCCCAGCTGATCCATCTGTCTCTAGCCACAAAGCTGGCTGCTTGTGATGCAAAGAGTGTTTGTTGTCTTCTTTAATGTCACTGTGGAGACACTGGCATGACTTAACCTCACTTGCCCAGTGATGCATCTGGGTTTAGGCAGGTCTTTGGTTAGGTATAGCCAAAGGTTTGACATAGCTGTCCAGAAACTATGGGAGTGAAAACAACTCATCTTTGTTCAATGAGATGCAGGAGTAGGTTGAATGAATTCTTCACATACTTTAGCGCTGGAGCTGGAGTTTGAACATCACACTCAGCTGGAACTTTGCCTTCATTTTGAAGGTGTTTGCAGCCACAAAGAATAGCAGTAGTTATTGGCAGGTAGCCTCAGGTAAGAAACATTTCAAATCCTCCAGTACAGAGATAGCTTTGACAAATATCCCCACCTGTCACAATTGTGTATTGCAATCCCATCAGCGTGTGTGCAGAGCTGTCTCTGTTCCCTTGCCCAGGCTGTCACCTGCAGAGTTCAGGGCATTGTGGAAAATTGCATCAACTGAGTAGGGACATGTTTTGTTTATCTTGGTAGGAAACTGGCAAACGACCAGGGCAGGATTTGCAGTCATGTATTGCATAAGGCAGTCACTCACCTTCAGCCTTTCCTGCGCCTGAGGCAGTCTGGACCCACGATCCCTCTTTGCTCACTTCATTTGCCTTTGCTGTGAGCCCCACGGGAGGCTGCAGGAAAGTCAAACTGATGCAGCAGCATTTGCTGTATGTGATAAAAACAAGGTTCAGCAATGAAACCACCTCACTGTGTTTGAGTAATGAGAGATGCTCTGATATTCTACCTGATGCTGCAGGTACTTCTCTGTCCTGTCACATCAGGCTTATTCAGAGGTTCTCAGGTGAGCATTAAATTGGCCAATTTCTGACTGTGTGACCTCACTAAATTAAAGCCCTTTGACTGTTGGAGGAATGAATCTGCCATGCTGCTAAACAGACAGAAGCTTTTTCATGAGACATCTGCTTCCAAAGCAAATGAAATCTGCTTTGATTTTCATGGCCTGTCGAGGGATGAGAGCAGCACTGCAAGGAATCATACAGGATTGGCTCAGAAACAGTTTAAAGGAGGATACAAGAGCAGCCAAGGTGCTGGCATTTGAGAAGAAAACGAGAAAATGCAAGTGACCTGTTAAAGAATATGTCCTGCTCCCAAAGCCTCCAGGTCTCATGCTGCAAAGGGGTATGGTTGCAGACAAAATAGGTTTAGACACAGAGTAACTCTGCATTTAGTATTGCTCTGAGCTAACACGATTTTTTGGCAAGGGAAGGAGGGCGAGTGTCCTACTGCTGTTCATTGTTCGGTCACCTCTTTGCTGGCTGTTTGATCATCTCGACTTTGAGCTCTCCTCTGAAATGTCTCACCTGGAAAGTGCTGGATTTATGGAGCTCTTGCAATGGTGATATAAGAAATATTCTAGCAGGGTGTTATGGTCCTGCTGTCAAGTCCTTCACTGGAATCCCAGAGTAATACCAGTGCAGCTGATGGGTTACTGTCATGTAAGTGAAGGCAGCATTCATCTCTTGGACATCACCTTTTGGCCTCTTCTGTTGGCAAATGAACCTGATGTAATATTGCAAAAACACATCCTTTGAGTGAAAGTGATAAGGAAGACAAATGTTTGACTTCAGCCAGGGAATTTAAAACTCAGAGTCCTTTGAAGATTGCCGAGTTCTGCGCTGTGTTAGTCGTCCATATCTATCTAAGAAAACACTCATTTCATCGCAACTGGTGACATAAATTCAGGCTTGTGAGCAAATGGCTAGGTTGAGTTAAATCACCTCTCTATCTGCTAATGGCATTTTTGCTTTTGCTTCATGATGAAGGTTATCTCCCTGTTTGGAAATTATAACCTACAACTGTTAGACAGCATTATCTGCAGACTTGGGTGAGATAATTTGTATGAAAAATCCAGGGAATCTGGAGCTTATTGGCTTCCACTCGCATGAAGCTGAAACTCTTCAGCACTCCTGCTGCCCTCAAGATGATGGATAGCAATGCTGCAGCCCAAACTAAGGTTCGCAGTGACATCACTGATAGAAAGGGAAGCAGCTTGAGCTGTTTATAAAACTCCAGTTGGGAAGTTTGCCCCAGACTGCATTAGCCTCTGTTCGCTGCCTACCCTGCTTTTCCCCACTCGAATTCCAAGCTCCTTCAAGGGAAACAAACATCTGCAGAGACACAATGTTAATTGTTCTACTTAGGACTGCTGTTTACATTTTTGGTGCAAACAAGTCAAAGCATGTCAAGGCTATCCTGATGGCTAAAACAAGCCAGAAATCTTGTTCCGGCTGAAATAACATGGGGCTGGATCCACATCTCGCATACCAAACCTTTTGGGATTGGCCATGGAAGGTGGAAATCAGAATCTGTAGAAATCAGAGGGTGCAAAAAAAAGTAGCAGAGAGGCTGGTAAGAGGGGGAATGTGCTGGAGCCACCAGAGAAACATTACAAGGTTAATGCAGTTTTCCATTATCTGAAAACAGGGGGATTACTCTGCATTTGTAAGCTTAAAATTGCCAGCTTCCCCAGGTTCTGCTCCCATCACAGTCCAGCCTAATGGCTCCTTATCAGGAATGATGAATCACTCTTGAGCCTACACTTTGGTCCCTAATTTCCACTTCCCTTGCATCTGCTTAAAGTCCTTTTTAATTTTAACACATACAGCAGCCTCTGAGTCAAGCGTAGCCCTGGTGCTCACAGTCATTCTGGTAATTACCATGCTCACCAGGTCCCTTTAGGATGCAATTTCAATGGGGTGTGACTTTCACAATATTTTTTTCTTGTTGTTGCTCGAGCCACTCCAGGAAGGAACTGTTAAACATGAGTCTCAGCAGGATCCATCATGACTGAGGACAGAACAGAATGTAATGAAACAGGGTGAATACGTGTCTCGCTGAGCAGGATATGTTCTCTTATTTATATGGTTGATAAAGCTTTGGCTGAGGTTCAAAAAGGTGTTCAGCTTTCATCTCTCTGTCTTCCTTCCTCCGCTCCCCTAAATATCAATGCTGCACTCATACCTCCCATATTCATGGCTACTTTAATTGTTTACAGGTTTTTTTTAATAAAGGCTTTGACCTTTTGCCTGTGCAGTTACACAAGCCCTTCTCTGTCCTCACGCCCATGCTCCCTCCATCGCAGTTTGTCCTTGGCTTCCCTGTGGCCCGACTGGCTCAGTCCGAGGTGGTGCAAGGGAACAGGCACTGAATCAGTGCAGTCAGGAATCCTGGGGAGCAGTTTCCTTGCTGAGGACAAGGAGGGGCCACAGTGTCTCCGCTGGGGCTGTGACCCCGCTTGCACAGGGCCGTGTGTGGGCAGCAGTGTGTTGGTGTCTCCTGTGCCAGGGTGTTTGGCACCCTGGGCTTGTTTGAAATTATGCTTGCCCTGGTCTGCTCCTTTGGCCTTGGGTGAATGTGACAAGGCCGTGTGGGAAGCTGAGGTTGTGCAGAAAGTGTGTGGCAGTGCTGGGAACTGAAGTCACATCTCCTGAATCCCACCTAGTCCATTAACCGTAAACCCATTTCCCTCAGTAATTGAGTACAACAGGAACAGTTTCTTTTACATTATTTACATGCTGGGAGAGCAGGGGCAGCTCTGTGAGAAAGTAATGTGGCAAAGAAAGGGCAGCAGGATTGTGAAGTGCCAGGTGAAAGAGGGTGGAAGGTTTTGTGGGGTCGAGGTGTGCCTGTTGAACCCCCAGCTTCTCAGTAAGCACCGTTTGACAGCTGGGTTCCCAGGTCAGGAGGAGATGACAGGGCATCCAGCGACTGCCTATCCACACGGATAGCCATGCCAGGAGGAGTGGAAGGATGGTATCTCCTGCAGTGGTGGCTGTTTCTTCCCGGCACCAATTGCTCCCTTCATGGGATCCCATGTCTCGAGACACATTTCACAAAAATTGCAGCAGCTGGGAGTAAATCAATCACACTGCTCTGCTTTGATCATGTGCTCTGCTGTTTCTATATCAGCCAACATACAGATCATGAAATTCTCCTTTATCACCTTTTTGGCTATGTTTACAGTGCAAAATTATGGTACTTGAATTAGGGCCTGTGTTTATGAAAAGAGACAAGAATGATTGATATTTATGTGAGCATGAATTAAAGCAGTATTTTTAATTCTATGGCAATTAATTAAATCAGGGCAGTGACAAATAAGAGCACAGACATCCAATTAGGTGCCATTGCATGGGCACATGAATGGAAAAAAAAAATAGAAAAAATAGGAAAGTTCATCTGACGCAATGTGATTTGGATCAGGCCCTTAAGAAGGACTAGACTTTCTGCTCCAAATAATTATTCCTTTGATTGCTATCAGAACAGGAATTTACTACAGTGTCTCTGGCCAGCCTGTCCTCTCCCTCTGAAGAGGCTTGGGTTCCTCTCCTCCCAGAAAAGACTGTGTATATACTACAGAGTAGCAAAAAGCTGTGAATGAAAAGATGTTACAACATCATTAAGAGTTGGTAGCTGGGAAGCAGTGTGTAAGTGATGCAATATAATGTTTATTTTCGCTTAGAGTTAAGCACTTTTAGGGACATCCCCAATGGGCAGGGAGATGAGCTGGCTGATGAGTGGACCCTGCTTCTGCAAGGGACCAGGCAGCACAGAGAGTTTGTGAGCAGCCTCCTGGTCCCACATCTCAGCTCCGCAGGGATTATTTTGCTTTCCCTTAACCCATCTCGAACCACCCTCTGCGCCCCGGGGGCTGATACGTTCCAGAAGCTGCTCCAGAGGCAGGAGGGCAGGGATGCTCTTGGGGCTGGGGCAGATGTGGGTGAGCGGGGCCGGAGCTGGAGCGCAGGCACCGGGATCGGGGCTGGAGCGCTTTGGGAAGCGGGAGCGCAGGGGCCCCGCGGGGGGACGGAGCGGCGGCTGCCAGGGAGCCGCTGGCAGAGCCCCGGCAGCCGGGCAGAGCTCTGTGCTCCGCATCCCTGCCTGCCCGGATCAGCCCATGAGCACTGACTGTACCCACAAAGTATTCAGGAAAATAAAAGGAAACCATGCTTACGTTTGGGTTTTCATGGCTGGCTTTTTATGGCTGGCTTTTTACATGTCTCTTTCTTTTTCTTGGTCATGAAAGCAGTCAGGCTGCCCAGCAATCCAGATCTGAATTCCTTAGCCAGGGAGGCATTTTGTGCAGTCTAACGTCTACCAGCCTAAGACCAAGTCAAGCATCATGCACCATGTATCCTCACTTTCCAGGCTGGTAATTCTGGCTTTACTGGAATGAAGGATGGAGGCACTGGATAAGTAAAAGAAATAGGGGGGGGGAAAAATCCATATGGAATGGACACATTGGTTGAAACATCCCATTTCCTGAAAAATTGATTTTGAGGTATCTGTCAAAGCAATCCCTGTATTTCTTATGATTATTATATCACATGGCCTTGGCGTGGATTTCGGGTATTTCTTGAGGACCACCCAGAAGTGGGCCAGGTTTGGTTATTGGATTTACTAAACAGAACAAGAAGCGCAGAGCTCCTGCCTGCTGTTCAAAAATAATATCGCAAGGGAAGCAAACCACAGGGAGACCACAGGGAGGTGAAGCCCATTTTCCACTTGCTGAGGGAACTGCCCTTGCTTGCTGCAGAATGCAGTCTCCATATGCTGGGAATGATTCCCAAAAGTACTCCATCCTTGCCGACTCTGCTTCCTTTCAGAAGCTGCATCCACTGGGATGTAGGGCAAGGAAGTGGCTCTGAACAGGATACTCTGGGGTGTTTTCTCTGTGCAGTGAGGTGGAGAGAACAGCCTGTAAGAGAAAACACCAAATGGTGGTGGAGTGGAACAGAGAAAGCCTGTTTCTCCCTGTCAGTGTTTCTCAGATTATGGATCCTGGACCACCCGATGGCCGGAGAGAGCTTTCTTGGCATAGCACACAGCAGAAAGGGCTGCTCCTGTGCCAGACATGCCTCAGGGCTCACTTTGCTCTTGGTGCCCTAATTCCCTTCCTGCCTCAGCCAGTGGGATGGGGAAGAGGAAGACGATGTGCGTATGGAGAGAAGGGAGAGAATTTGCCCCTCCCTAAGAATCCATTGAAATGGAACACAAAAAAAAATAGGGAAGGGAAAGGATAGGTGACCTGCAGTGACTGGGAATTTAGGATAGCTGTGGAAACCAGGCTTCTCCTTGTGGTCTGTAGGAAGAAACATTATCAGGAGGATAAGCAGTGGTGAAGTAAATATGGCAGATATAGTGTCTAAACTGTGGCACGCAGGTGGATGAGCTGTGTTGGTGGAACAAACCCCAAGGGATCTGGAGGAATCAGTGGGATGTGGAGGATCTGCTGACCACGTCGTATGTGTGCAAGGGTTCACCACACACTCATCTGTGTGGGTCATTACTTAAGGCACCAGCTGAATTAAATCATGCATGGACTGATAGAGGTGCACATTGTGGCTCAGGGGCAGGAGCCAAAACTGTGACCAACAGGCCAGAATATGCCAGAATCTGTGGGTACTGACCCCAGTGGTTCTTGCCTACATGAAGTCTCAACATGTTTTGCAATATCAGCATTGTTAGGTGCTGGTATGGATGGAAAGGAGAAAGGCAATGGAGATCTTCAGCTCTCTGTGCATCGACTAAGTGACTACTCTTTTCAGCTTCTCAGAAGTTAAAGGGTTAATGAGAAAAGCTCCCTCCCCTGACCTCTCTCCTTCAATGTGCTTGTTGATTTCTCATCCTCCTAGGCATGATTTTTGTTTGGGAATGAAATGTGCTTACTCACTCATATGCATTTATTACATGGACACAGTGTTTGGGTGCATCATCCATCAGCACAAATGTCACACTGTGTCCAGAGTGACAGCTGAGTTAGTGCCTGTGCTGTGGAGCAGCCCCCTTGCCAAGATTCCGCAGCTGGATGGTTTTAAACAGAACTCAGTTATGAAAAGATCCACCAGAAAAAGAATCTGTGGTCACATGTTGCTTTTGTGGAAGCTGCCAGCTCCTGTGGGCCACTGGCCTCCTCATGGGGACCCTGAGGTGGCCATGGAAGGGCCACAGGAGGGGTTGTGATCACAACTGTTCTCAGCTGGTCAGTTTTTGACTTCTCCTGCAAAATGGCTCATCAGTCTCCTTTCTGCTGGATAGATTTGAAAGGTGCTGGTGCTAATTCTGCTGCCGAGCTCAGGGCTGAGGATTTAATTGCACAAAACCTCATCACTGTCACTTCTCTTGTTGGCTGGAGCCCAGTTTGGACGAGCAGCCTTTGGTGCACAGTGGTGATGGCACACTTGCTTAGGCAGATTCATTTCTGTGTGCTACTTGCTACTTCTGCCTTTATTCTGCTGCACAGGCATCTCTTTTTTTTTTACAATGATTTGGAGTTTTCATGGCAACAGCCGTGAAAGCCAATGGCACTCATACAAGTCAAACTTCAAGCAACACTCTGCAGAATACACAGCCATCTATTCTAGTGCACCACATCATTAATTAGGAGAGACAGACTGGGCAGGTTTGGAAAATATGATCTCTAGTGTTCAATTTTTAAATAGGATTTTGAAGTGGCCATTGAGATTCTCTGCAGTTTCTGCACATGGAGGAAAATTTAGCTAGAAAAATTAGGTCATATATTGATTAATCTCAGAACTGAAATAAATTATTTATATTATTACCAGCTGACTCTGTTTGTGATGGTTCTCCTGGCTATGGGCTTATTAACTTAATGTGGTAATAATAGGAGGAGAGAGAGGGATTGATGGTGTAGGAACCCTGAAAATCTGAAGAGTTGCTAAATTTATCCCTGCAATTTTGTGCTTAGAGTAATCAGGAATTTCAATTTTCATCCATGTAATTTGTAAAATGCAGGTATTGTGCATGACAAGAATAATTTCCTTAACTCATGTGGTGAGACATTCACACTTGAGAGCCCCAGTGTGTCACCAGCCGGTGTCACCAATGACGGAGCTACAGTTGTACAGGTGACAACATGATGGGCTCAGACGTTTAAAGGCTGATGTCTGTTTAAAACCTGTGCTTTTATAAATAAAAAGTAATCCTATAATTATTAATTTAGAAGCTTATTTTTCTCCAATCATGCTATTTTTTCTATTTTTTTTTTTCCAGGCTGCGTTCTTTTCCTTCTAAAATTTTTAAATGAACATATTCTGCTTACATTTTTTTCACTTGAAATGTTTGGTGGGAGATTTCTAAAGATAAGCAAGTGTCAACATTATCTCTGCTTCAAGTGAAAATGTAATCAATACAAAAATCTGCAGATTTCTAATATATTTTTTAATATTTAAAAAAATAGCATTTTCCAAAAATTGTATTGGATCCAACTCCCATTTTTTGCTTTGGAAGTGCTTTCAGTGAAAAGATTCTATCCAGCCTGATTTATTTTTAAAGCAGCAATGATCGTTGCAGTAGGGTGTAATTATCTTTAGTTCCAAGATCTTTGATCACAGTGTGTTCACATCTAAATCTGAGTTGGGATCTAGATGTCTCTTTTTTATGCCTTAGGCTATAATTTGTGGGGCTTCTTTGGCAAAAGAATTTCTTTTATGAGATACACACACACCAGAGCAGCACCATGTTTGCCCTGGCTGTGTGGGAGTATCCAAACTCATAAAAAATGGATTGTGATGCCCTTTAGTGGGAAGGGAGAAGGGAGAAGTCTCATATTCCAGCCGTGGGATTTTGATATGTTGGAAGCAGCATCAGGTGAGCATCACATATTTGAGGTTAATGACTGCCTTGTGGAAACCTGTGTGCTACAGGAGTCATTTGATTCTTGCATAAAAGAATAATATAGACATAAAACTGGGAATTCAGAGAGAGCAGTGGTCTGAGAGCAGTGCTCAGGGCTGGCCAGGTGGGATGGATGCCTCATGCATGTGTTTAACCACACTGCAAAACAACGGAGGCTCTACAAGATATAATTGAAAAATACACAGAAAGAATTGCAGAAATAGTCCAGTTGTTCAGCCACTCTTTTGCAAGAAATTTCTGTGTCTGTAGGAGTATTCTCTCCTATTTAGCTTTAATTTGAGTCCCTAAAATAGACAGCTCATCTTTCCAGACTCCCACGGAGGGAGGCTGGGACTCCTCCACAGGCTGAGTCAGGAGGACAGAGCAGTCCCTGCCTGTTGGATCCACAGCATCCACAGCATGTTATGAACAACCTCCATCTCTTCTGTACAGCCCCTCAAAAATGGAAATAAACTTTTTCTCATTTCGACTGGAAAACCCATAAGATTCCCAGTGAAAACTGTTTATTTGAGTGCAACTGGGACTGGGATTGCTGGTCTCAATAAGAATCCCAAATTTCTCTGAACTATCAGGTACATCTGTACTGCCACATGTCAGCTACAGACTGTAACATGAAAACCTTTATTCCCAAATTTGATTATTGGACTTCCATATTAAAACATACTTTTCCAAGTAAATAATTTAAGCATGGCTAATGTGTCCTTTCCTGATCACCATTATCATGATAACGGATGATGAAAGCACCTGTGTTCCTGAATTGCTAGATTTTGGGAAGGAAAGGAAGCAAGTTTTAGCTGTGTGGTGTATTTTCATGTTAAATCTGTATAATCAAGATCGCACAGCCTCAAAGCTTACCATCCTCTACCAGGCAAAATGATTTAATTTCTGCTGAAATCTTAAATCATTGTCTGTTTATAGAAAAATGCCAGATGACAGGAGCAGTGAGAGGTAAATGGGAGGATGCTGGATGCTATCGGTTTTGACTGAGAAGGCACAATAAATCTATTTCGAGCAAGAAGAGAACTGTGCTGCTGGTGAAATGCTATTATCCTGCCTCTTCCAATATGTTTTCACCTGATGGATCAGAGAAGAAAATATAAGTATTAGCACACAACAGATTTCCCCTCTGAGTGAAAGTGACTTTCTATCAGAAACACATGGGAAAGATGTCTTTTGCATTCCTGCTAATTTCTCAGATCCAGCCTTGGGCATATGCTCCTTATCTAATCTTGACTGCTGCATTAAACCAATGTCTGGTGTTCTACTTTATCCTTTGTGTCACTTCAGACATGGTTTCTATTTTCTTTGCACTTCACCAAGGTAACATGTAACTGCTTGGAAAATGTTAACATCTGTGAAGGGAAAAAAAAAATCAAAGGAAAGGAATTAATCAAAGCCTTGAGATTTATGGGCTAAATCCTTGGACTTTGGGCCAGGTAGTAGGTTTGTTTCTCTGCTGAGGCAGCAGAAAGCAGCCAAGGCACTGCCTGTAGTAGAGTGATAGAGGATTCTCCCACACAGGAGCGCCGATGTTGAGCAGAGCCCTCCTGGCTGGTGCTCGGCTGCCTGTCCCCATCCCTATTTTCACACAGGGGTGACAGCACGGAGGAGGGAGCCAGCTCTGCCAGCCCAGCAGCTGCAGCAGCCCCAATGACAGCCTGAAGCATTCTGGAATCCCCTCTGCTGGAATCCCCTCTGCTGGAAACTCTTCCAACCCAACCTTTCCTCAGCAGCAGGGGAACAGAAGCAGAGTTGACACGTGGCGCTGGCGCAGCTGAGCCAGGTTTTGTGATGGTGGCTGCTCTTCACCTGCAAGTTTTGATGAACTGAATGTGCCTCCCCCCAGCATGGGAGGGGTCAGTTAGCTTGGTAGGAACATCCTTTTGGTGCGAAAGAAATGGATAAACACAGATACCCAGAGCAGAATTACTGACCTGCTGAGGCCAACGTGACTTCAGCCATCCCCATGGCTGTGCTTGGAGAGGCTGGGATGTGGGTCTCATTCACCTTCAGGCAGCTCTGCAGCCAGGCTTTACCCCTGATATGACACCAGCAGACAGCTGTGGGCCTTGTCATCTGTCTTATCTAAGAAGATAATTAAAGCTGGACTCGTGGGTGACAGCATTGTGGTCCTGACATGCAGGGTGTTTGTTTCTCTAAACTGCTCCCCAGGCTTGCAGGGCTCCCTGACAGAGCAGAGCTGTGGGAACCTCATGGGCAGCTGGGATGATTTCCAATTATACTAATTATATAAACAATTAGTAGAGAAAGGATAAAACTTTCTAATGGAGAATGAGGCCTTGGGAAAAGCCATAATTTGAACAAATCTAAACTTGTGGTTGAGGTGTGAGAGGAGGAGGGGATGGGCCCATCTTCATTTGAACATTTTTTTCTAAATTTCAACATCTGCATGTTCAACATCTACCCCTCATTTTCTCTTTTACATTTTCAGAGATTAGTCCAGCTGCAGGCAGACCAGGACTTATATGCTTATATGCAGATGCCTGAGCTTTTTCTGGTGAGGTAAAAAGGAGACTGATAAGCCTGATTTGAAACCTTGAAGGCAGGGATTTCTACCAAGGATGGGTCACTTGGGGGGAAGGCAGCAACCTGGTGGCACAGAAAGAAGTGGGAAAGACCTTCAAGAGCTGAAATCAAAATTGCCTTTTGATGGCATCCATGGTTTAGTCATCAAATCTTTGGTATTTTTAGACAGAATCAGTTGCTGTACCACATACAGAAATGTAGTTGGGCACTGCTGCACTGCTGCAAGACACTTCACAGTTACTGTGCCATTGACCATTCCTGTTATTATCATTATGATTATTGTTGTTGTTATTATGTATTTTGGAGGAATAACAAGAAGTGAAGATTTGGAATGGAAAAGTCAAAATTCCTGGAAATGTTTCACTATTCACAGATTACCTTCATAGTTGTGGTTTCACAAGTGCCACTGGTGCTTTGACAGTCATGCTGTTAAAGTCTGCTAGAGACATCCATTCAGACTGAATTCCCATTACTGGGAATGATAGTGGGTGTCTGGAATGGAAATTGTATGTTCTTTTGAAAGTTTCAGTTGTCACTATATGTTACTTGCAGCATTAATATTGCAAATTGCAATCCAATGTAGAAACATAAAGGGATTTACTTCTACAGAGCTGGATGTGTTATGTGATGTAGTGCTGTGATATTAGACTGTGTGACATTTCATGAATAAAACAAAAGATCTTACAGCATTCCTTATTAAGGGGAGAAAGTGCTTGAAGACGGTCACATTTACAGGGCAACTCTCTGAGGACTATTTCAAATGCTAGAAATTTAATGATGGCTCTTAAAAATCTAATTATATACTGATAGAAATTAATAAAATCTGCAGGAGCAAAGATAAGAATTAATGAAATAAGATCAGTGAAGCTATAATGCTGAACAACAGGATTTATGTTAACATCTAAAAATTGTAATGAAACACCATCTAAAGGCACAAAAAACCTGGTGAATGGAAGTTGAAAGAAAAATGTTGCCACAAACTAATAAAGATACTCCTCCTCCTAAGATTAAGCGTATTCTATCAGTCCAAACACCTGCTCAGCACAGTGCAGAGAGGGGAGGGAGCAGTAAATACCTACTCTTGACTTTTCAGGATGACTATTTGACCTATAGTGGACTGAGCACCCTCAGGGGTGGTGGCCAGAGGTGAAGAAGCATGGACAGCAGAGCCTCTCTTGGCCACCCTTCTTCTTCCACGTGTCCCAGCCAAGCTGCCTGGATGGTGTTTGGGAATGGTGATGTACAACCCCTCATGTCAACCCTCCCTTCCATGTGCTCCTGGAGGGCAGGACCTGGCCAGAGTGGCCACCATGATCCATCCTACAGATCTAGACAGACGAGGTGGCTGTAGCCACCTCAAAATTTAACTGTCTGGTCTGGGATATCCCCTAAATCTCAGAATGGTGCTGATGATGCGGGCCCAGCACCCAGCAGAGAGGGCCCAGGGAAGCTGTGGAGCTGTGATGGAGCTGTGGGCCCCAGTCCAAAGTGTCCGTCCCTCTGGAGCTGGAGGGTGGCTCCTCCCAGAGCTGACTCAGGGTGTGACCCAGCAATGCACCAGGTTAAAAAAGCATGAGCTGCCACCACACTGATGTGTGGAATGCAAGGAGAAAAAGCAAGATGTGCTGCTAAGAATGCATCAGAATGCACGTGGACAAGGGGGATGAACTAAAATTACAAAAAAAATTATTCTGGAATCTTCACACTTCAATTCTTCTTGCTGCAATAAAATGTTTCTTAGAAAATGCTTGTGCTTGCTTTCAGATGCAGGTGAGCAGCAGAGCTGGCTTGGAGCCCAGCCTGGGGTTTGTTTTTCTGTAGATGCACTGTCCTCATTTGCCACTTCCCATGCAGCCCTGGGCAAGTGCAAAGCATTATCCTCCCCATTATTTTATTACCAGAGAGCTGTGGTTCTCCACGGAGGGAACATTCTCATGGCTGAGCTCAGACTCAAGAGGATTTTGGCCTTTAAAACTTGCAGTACTGTTGACATAGAATAATTTTCCCCTTATTAATCTCTGGACTTTGTGATTCTGCATGTGGAAAACATTAGACAAGGCAGCCCACCTGTGCTCTCTATTATTTTTTTTTTTTGTTTAGGGAAGTACTTACCCACGTTTCTCTGAGGGCACCTGTTCAATTGTGGACACTGAGGTTGCACATTAAAATTTGTATGGGCTGTCCTGAGGCACAAAAACTTAAGCACACATGTTTTTGCATGACTAGTAGCTCATGGTTGATATTTGATGGATATTATTATTATTGTTATTATTATTACTAACTAAGAAATTATTTATTAATAAGTAACATCATAAATATGACCAGTTTTCAGCACTATCAGCATTGAACGCTAAAAATACCATGACAATGCTATTCATCTTACAGCTTTCACTTATTTCAACATTTCTTTTCTAATTACCTGAAGACTTTCTACACTCAAAATATTTGGCATTACCACAGAGATCATGCCCAATGCAGGCTCTAGCCCCAAATCATGGGCTGTGCTGAGGAGGACACATGTACCAGACCAATTCTTATGCACACCAATTGCTTGTGCTCCACTGGTAGTTGACATAATTTCATTTTCAAAGACAAAACACATTGTGTTTTCACATCCCTACTTTTATGATCAGCTCATAATCCATGATACTTCAATTCACTGTGCTGTGGTTCTTTGAGAGCATTTGTTGGGACGTGCAGATACTCCTCATGCTTTCACTGCACACCTAAAAACCCACGGTAATGCGTGTTTTCCTTCCCAGTGTAAGTGCTGCGAGCACTGGCACTGAGAATATGATTAATGTGGCACATGTTTGCAAAACTGGGATTCCTCCAGTCCCCTCTGCTCTTAGTGAGTTTTGGGAATGGAATGTGTGGAGAGTGACTAAAGTAGCGAGAGCAGAGCGGGAGAAGCCCTCAGGCTTTGGCATCAGGAAAACTCCGTATGGCCACGGGTTCCACTTTGGAAGCTTACAACACATTGAAACATAATTAATGGGACATCTACTCAGTCTTGATCTTGAAGTTCATTTTAACCATGTTCAGCGTTTAAGAGTTGAGACAATGAACACTTGATGTTGCAGAACGGTGCCAAGAATGTAGGTCTGGAGCATTCCTACTCCTGATTTGTTTTGACAGACATTTCATTTTCTGAAGCTGCAGCTAGAGCAATAAAAACAAAATTCACCACAGAAAAACAAACACCAGCTCCCCTTCCAGAAAAACTGATACATTTCTCAAATCCTGGAAAGTTGTGCAGCTAGAGCCCATTGAGTTTCCACAGGAGGTAAAGCTCATTAGCAAACACATGAAAGACAACGAGCAGATTATTGTGAAAAAGATATTTGTACAGTTACTTCAGCAAGACTTTATTTAAAGTTTCTGGTTGCTGGCACTTTGACAGTGTGTGTGACCTTGGTTAGGGAATGCTTATTGCTGAAAAACAGACACTCCAAGCACCCTTACAGACAGCAAGAGTCAGAATTCAGCGAAAAGGAGGTAAAGCTGACATTTCTCTTTTTATTCCACCAACAGATCATCTGTTCAAGGAGGTGTACGGAAGAGGAAAAGCATCCCTGGAGTGGGAAAAGGGGGGATTGAATGGGGAATGCCCAGGATTGTGTGCTGCTGAGGGAGGATCTCCGCTTTGCCCCCAATCAAAGGGGATTTGTGCTAAGCCGAAAGATGCCGGGTGCCGTGAGCCTCTGGAGCACAGAGGAGCTTTCTGTTAGAGCTTCCTGTGCTTTGTTCAACAAAATACATTAACGGGAGGAAGAGAGCTCTCACTACAACCCTGATTACTATTTCCTTTAATTCCTTCAAAATGACTTCTTCTCAGCACAGCCTCCCCAGCCAGATGCTCTCCCGGCCTGTGGAGGGTT
>NW_008236180.1:7405436-7445975 GCF_000691975.1 Corvus brachyrhynchos
TCAGCAGGACTCCTGGGCTGGATGTATGAAAGTAAAGCTTAAGCAGTGACAAATAGAAAGCACATGCTTAGTAAAGCTGCATTGCACAGCCCCGTCCCACTTCAATGTCATCCAGCCCCAAAACAACAAACCTGTGGGGACTTGTGCCTCCGTGTGTGTCTTGGAAAAGGGAGGTAGGGCTGACGTTATGGTGGCTTGTGAGGACAAGCTGGTGAAGAGATTTGGGTCCATACAGGACCACCATTAGCTCAAGGACCCTGGAGCCTTGATCACCACCTGATTAACAGACATGAGTAGTTCATACATGCCACACAGCACAGCCCCTGGCTTGTCTAAACACACTACAATGCCTTCCCATGAAAATTGAGGCAGAATTACACAATCAGAGAATCAATAATCTTGGAAAATACCTCTAAGATCATTGAGTTCAACTGCTAACCCAGCAGCATCACCACTAAACCATAGTCTCAAGTGCCACATCCAACACTTCCAGGGATGGTGACTGCACCACTTCCCTGGGCAGTCTGTTCCAAATCCTGACCACCCTTTCAGTGAAGAAATTTTTCCTAATAACTTGTCTAAACCTCCCCTGGCTCAGTCTGGGGCCACTTCCTCTGGTCTGGTCATCCAGGTCACTGGGCTGGGCTGGGCTGGCGGTGGGCGCCTGAGTGGTTCCTCATGCTGGAGCTCAGGAAGAGCTGGTTCAGATCTGCCACCCCAGCTCTGCTATCAGGTTCACCCTTAATGAGTATTTGCTTTCACAGTGAGCTGTATCCTGCTGGCTGGAGGATCATGCCAGGATCCACTTCCAGTACAGAGTGGACAGTAGAAATTAACCCCAGGGTAGAAGATCCTCCTCTGCTTTCATCCCAGACATCATCCTCCTTCCCCAAGTTTCTCAGTGAATGCCAAGCAGTCCTTGAATCTTTTCATCCATCTGACTTTGTTTTACTCAGTCTGAGCAGCCTTCACAAGCCAAACTTGTAATCCTTCTGATTCGAGTCCCCATGTGCTCAGCAGCCCCAGCAGAGCACTGGTAGCATTTGACTCAGACCAATGTTCTCTATGAATTCAGAGTCTGTGTCTTATTTAATTTTGTCTTTTTCAATTAAGTTTTTCCTGTCCTTCCATTACTGTTTTGAGTCCTGTTTAGCTCTAATGTTTAATATACACACATTTCTAAGTGTTTTATTTATTACAGCTGCGTATCTCACACATTCTTTCAAAGACAAAAACAACATTTGGTTTTAGAGTTTTGAGTTTTTCTGTAACTTTTGTTGCTACAGAAATGTTGATGGTTTGGTTCAATTGTCACCATATCAGTATTTTCATATATTTGGAATGGGAAGGGAGTAGGACAGAAAAACAGGCAGTGAAGGCACTGAACACTGCTACATGTAAAGCTAACAGAAGGAAAGTGAAATAACATGGGATATTATCACAATTTTTTTCAAAAATGCTTTCTGAAGTTATCTGTGTATTTTAAGTTTCCCACAGTGATACACTTCAAGTTTTTAAAACAACACAAACATTTGCCTTGGCTAACAGCCTAGTGCAAAGAATAAAAATTATCAACACAACTAAACGGCTTAAAAAGACAAGGTATTGTCCCTGAGGAAAAGCAGAGAATGTAAAAGTAATCTGTACAGGACCAATGCTATTCTTGTGTGGCCAGCAAAAACAAATGGGCTGAGTCAGTTGTCTCTTTCAAATGAAGATATTTTCTTCTTTACCTGTCCATCGTCTCTCTAGGACGCACATGTACCTTCTGACTGGACTACTTTAAGTACAATTAATATTTGGTCTGTGCCTCATACATGCTTTTTTGGTAATGACATGACATTTATTTATTGCTCTTCATCAAGAGTTAATAAAGAAGCCAGAGGGGCTATAGATCTCATGATTCCCTGGCAGAGAGTTGTGAGCAGGTTGTCTGAACTCTACAACCCCCAAAAGGTCTTTTTTTTTTCATGATTTGGGCCTTACTGCATTCACAAAGGTTATTGAAGTCCATTTTTTCCATCTTTGTTATTTGTTCTTCAGCTTTTTTTCTTGGTGAAAAACAGCAGTGAAGTTCAAACCTCTGCTGTACTGAATTCTTTGGCAGCTTTTTAAAGCTGCCCAGAAACCATTGTGAAAACTTCTGTAATCAGATAGTGACTGATACCCAGTGAGTGCCGATAGAAGTGTTTGAAAATAAAATGCAGGGTACTATAAAACAGCTTTACTAGATAGTAAATAATATTTCAAATATGCAAGGCAATCACATTCCAGCCCTGCTTCGTCTCTGCTGCCTTCTTTCCCTCCAGGATCTGTTCTAGCTGTGGGAAGTCCACTCCATATGAGATGTAATTTGGGTGTCCCTGTCGGCTGGCAGGTCTCCCTGCACGGCTTTTCACAGGAGATGGGGAGAGGTAGAGACCCTCCAAAGCCTGACTCAGGTTCCCATCACCCTCATCGGGGGCTGTCACTGAGGACTGAAAAACCCCCGAAGAGCAGCAGAGTCGTGGGTAGGACAGGGAGCATCCAGTCCCTCACGCCATGCTCTGGCCCAGTGCTTGCTGCTGTCCTCCTCTGTGCACTCACGGCCTAGAAAAGGGGAGAGAGAACCCGGTCTTGGCACAGGGTGCTGGGAGTACCTGGTGCGTGGCGCCCAGAACATGTGATCCTGCTGTACCTCTGCAGCTCTTGGCTTGATAAATACAAAGTGATTTGAGAGAGCTTAGTCCTAATGAAAGATGAGTGTGTGGACTTACTGTCAAAGGTCTTGAGAGAGGCTGCTTTGCTGCCAAAAGGGAAAAAACCCAAACCAATATACGCAATACAAAAGCAATGTCTGACCAAAATGAAGCTGTGAGAGTGACCCTGCTAATGAAAAGAAATTGTTTGCATGGAGTTATAGATGAGTGAATGACCAGTCAGGGGAAAATATTATTTTCCTGGGAAAGCTTAACATTTGAATAAGGAAAAAAGACTCCTGCTTATCTGTGGCAGATTACTGTGCCCTATTGAAAACACTGCCCTGAATTTTTCTCTCCCTCTTTCTGAAGCTGTTTTTTTTCAGATCAGGCAAAAGGGAAACAAATGTGTAATTGTCTCATACATAATCTCTAATCTCAGTTTTGGCACAAATGTGTAGCAGTCCTTACCAGAGGAAGAGAAAAATGTGCTTGTTTGGAATGAATGTTTGGTTGTCTCTGAGCACAGACACCATGACATACTGTTCACATCTTGGGCAAAGGATCCTTGTGACTTTTTAACTTGTTCACAAAACTGACTTTAAATGGGTTTTAGCAAGAAATGAAAATGTATGGGGTCATCTTAGAGACTGGAGCATAATAAAAAGAGAAAAAATGCTGTGGGATTTTTTCCTGGAGATGCAGGTAACAATTGTTAAGTGCTGGTGTAGGTATGAGTTCATCAAGGTACAGGCACTCATTTCTGTCCATACCACATGAAAAAATCAATTTAATTTAATGAGAATACTCTAAGCTTCAAAATGGAAACATGCTGAAGTACCTTCCAGGGGCATTAAACAGCTGCCCCAATGTTGTCTGTGTCACCAATGTCAAAGTCAGCCTATTTGATGAATTTTGCCCTCTTAGTGTGAAATCACATGTGGTTTGCAGCAGAATTTTGTGAGTGCCTTTGAATGCAAAATCCAGGCTGTAGATGTGTGGATGAAAGGCTCTGTATAAATGTCAGCCTTTATTATTGTTACAAATTTCCGGCTTCTGTTATTAAGACATTTTATATAGATCTTTGCGTGTCTCTGTCTGTGAGTTTGGATTAAATGCCTGCCACAAATCTCCCTGGCATCCTGTGGAGGGGATTGCTTTAACTTGGTGCTCTTCTAACCTTTCCTTCTGTTCAGGGAATAAACCTGCTTTAAAAAAATGACCTCATAAAAATGGAGTAAACTCTGAGCTCTTTGTTTTTCTCAGGTCTAACCTCCAGGAAGACTATAAATTCATTTATTCTATAAAACACAAAGAAGTAAATCTTCAGCATAATGTGTGGGGAATTAGCCACTTAACTCCCATTAACATTAATGGGAACGGAATATTTATTTGCCCCACAGCACATAAATCTTTCCCTTGTAACTTCTACAGTTTCTAACTAAAATGTTTCCATTGTTCTAAGGATCATGGTTATCCTGCTGGAGTGTTTACTGGGTTGTCAGGCTATGGGAGATATATTGGATGTTTCAGTCCTTTTCCTTCAAGTAAGCTGTAAAATGCATTGGGGCTCTGTAACGTGAACTTTCTGAAACCTCTGTGTGATAAGCTCAGATGATTCAAACCTCCTCTGCTTGGTGCTGGTCCCGTGGTTCCTGCTGGGAGCTGAAATCATTTGACAGGAGTAAACTGCTGTGACTGATGGACTTTTGGTCTGTGCCTGGGGTGAAGGATGGATGGGGCTGAGGCTCTTGGTGCTCTGCCACGAATCTTCACCTCTTCCACAATCTGTATTTCTTCATTTCTTCCTGCAAGCCTGTGTTCTCACTGTAAGAGAGTTACACTCTCAGCTCTTTCTTCTCTACTTAAGATCAGGAGAATCAATCAAGCCCCAAATAACCCTGCTTTGAGGAGATCTCTTGTCTCTCCCCTGGAGGGACATGAGGGGGCCATAGCTCAGTGAGACCCATTGGAGGCTCCACAGTTATGTGTATTTACCTGGAAGACACTGAGTCTCTCTCAGGATGGATGAGCCAGTGGAGCCTTGCAAATGCATGAATATGAAATCTGCCACTCACTGGCTGAACTCCAGGCTCTGTTTTACTCCATGGCAAAACTTCTCATGACTTCAGCACACCAGGTTTAACTAGTGCATGAAACTACTTTTCCCTGAAGCATTCCATAGAAACCTATTGCTCTTCTGTGTGGTTTATCTGAATCACTCCAAGGAAGTTCATAAATCGTCCAAATTTCTGGTTAAAAGTAAATAAGTAACAATGGAAGCAGAAAAGCTCCATCTTACCTCCTATCGATTTATGAAGTATTTTACAAATAAAGCCTTCCTCTGCACCCAAGTGCATTGGACAAAAAGCAAGAGGCTTAAACTAAAGCTGGAGAGTTTTAGGCAAGACATCAGAAAAGGCTTCCCAGGGGTGAGGGTCGGGAAGTACAGCTGCAGACTGTGCAGGCTGCTGTCTCCAGGAGCAGGCTAGACAAATTGTGAGGAGGGACCTAGGTGGTCTCATTGAAGAGGAAAAGAAGGGTTGTTAATTTAGATACTCCCTTTCAGCCCTGTAGCTCTGCTGGAGCAAGAGGGGATCCATTGATTTTTAAGGTTGTTGGATTGAGTCTGTTTAGTTCTGTTAGACTTTTCAATGAACCAAGAATATCATTTTCTGGTCTCACTTGCCCCTGTTCTGTGTCCCTGTGATCCTGGGGAGTTGCAGGTAGTGGAGAACCTGCCTTCCTTCCCGGTTCTCCACCTTTTCCAGGGAGCTGAGCACACGTGATCCCTGCACACTCCAGCAGTGCAGGACACTCCTCTGATGGCAGTGAGACACTCAGACAGTCCTCAGCTGAGCTAAGTGTGCAGAAAGCCTTTTTTAGCAGTGCCTGAACCTCTGGCTTTATTATCCAGACCAGCTCTCTCTCTGTACCTGTCAGGTTCCTCTGGAGACTGAAATGAGAGCAGTCTCCATGTCTGTTTTCACAGCTCCAAAGCAGAGACAGGGATTTGTCAGGAAACCATTAAGCAATGCTACACCATTTGTTGTGGACCCATTTTCTTTCCTGAAGCCAAAGTATTTGTTTTCAAGGTTTAGGGAACAGGATTCTGGTGTGACTTAGGCCAATATAAATGCACAGGACCTCTCCAGGCAATGAGTAGGAAGGCTTTTGATTCACACACTTTGCTGCACTTGAGGCACAGGGATGAGAACCACGTCTGGCTCTGGAGCTCTCAAGCTGCAGAGACTGGCTGCAGGGGAAGGCTCAAGGATGGGACACCTATGACATATTAAAACATCAAGTTGTTGCTATTATTATGTTTTTAAAGCACCATAATCACAAACAATGGGCAAACAGGAAACCTCACCTGCAACATGCTACTGGAATGTTGAGCACATCCCTGGAGCTAGCTTTGATTTCAGGTTTAGTTCCTGTGCAAAATATTTAATCAGGAAATCTTTACTCAAACTTTATTAATTTTTTGTTTTCTCGAATGTGGCACTATTCATCAAAATCTTTGAAAATAGCAAATCGATTTTAGCTGTGAACACATAAGATTAATGTAAGCCTCACTGTAGCTCGCACTCAGGATACTCCTTCCTGAATGAGCCATTAGCAGACTCTGCACTGGGTATCAGTTACTGAATGTAAATATCTGAAACAAAAGCTGCCTAACAATGTTCAGAATCTCCTCTCAAGAAAGAAGGATAGGAAATGATCAAAGAGAGTGGAAAACTAGAGAGGAAATTGCAATTACACAATCTGAAGTTAAGTGTTTCCTACAGAAAAGAAGGTGGTGCCTTTAATCATGAAAAGATGAGATTCCCATTAACTGTTTTCTGTCACCCACATTACGGTGCCACAAAGACCCACCCAGCACAGCCATCACAGGAGACTCTTCCAGCTGCATTGATCAGGATCCATTGGCACCATCCACATCCTTGAAGAGACGCATCCTCCAGCTGGACTGGGCCACCAGAGCATCGCCCTGGAGCAGCCAGGCTCACATGGACACGCTGCTGTGGCCAGACCTGGCTTGTACAAGCTGTTTCTGTCCTGGCTGAGGGTGGCATGGCCACACCAGCTCTGTGGCACTGTAGGAACACAGATACAGTGTTGGGCAATGCCACGGACCAGTCAAGATGATTTATGCTCAACCGTGTTTGGAGAGACAAATGCACGTATCAGATAAAACCATATTTATCTCTTTTTTCCCCCTCTTTTTATTCTAAAGTGCTGGAGGGGTTTCCAGCAATAGATAAAATCATTTTCACAAAACTGAAATGCAGAATTTGTTCCAGAGCTTGTTAGGTCCTGAAATGTGTAGGTGGGGTTGGGAAAATGGCATTCCCAGCTCTTCGCCAACAACAAAGCTATTAGAGCCTTGATAAATGTTATCCAGTTCAGGGCTGCTGTTTGTGCCATATTCCCAACAGCAAATGCAAGCATCTTCAGGATCCAACAGGCTCCCAAGGATAAGCCCAGCAATTCAACTAAAAATAAATATAATTAACCCATAAAAAGAAAAATGTCTGTAAGATTATCATCCTTGCAGCTAGTTGGAATGTGCTTGGGAAATATTTTTGTAGCTAGTTGCAAATCAAATATGTTTTACATGGAGACAGTGTTGCCAAAATAACACAAAATAGATTTATTAAATCAAAGATGCAAACGGAAAAAAGAAAAAATACAAAAAAATGGAAAAAAACATTTTCACATGTTTAGACAAGTTGCTCATAAATATTCTTTCCTTCTTTTAGCATCAACGAGTTGGTTTCTGGCCTAAGGTTGTGTTTTGTAACCTGTCAGACTGCAACCTGCAAGAGTGGATAGCAAACATCAGATGAGTGATCCAAAGGATTTACTAATTTTTAATGGCTAATCCTTTATTCTTATGATGTTTTAATCATTCATGACCTTTATCCTAATCCATCCCGTCCTAAAATTTCCATTGCTGGGAACTTGTTCAGATTGACTATCAGATATATTGAATAAACTGTCTAAATCATGTTGTCTTGTCTCTGTTATGTGTCTGGATAAGTGAGGCTTTCCAATCAGGACAGTAATGAGCATCAGGCAAAGAATATTGTATCACCTCCCCCAGCCTCTTAAACAGCTGATCTTGGACAATCAGTAGTAATGGGTTTACAGCACTTCTGAAAAGTGAAGAAGTTTTCATGAATAGATCATCTAACATTGTCTGAAGTGTGATAAACTAATAATTTCATGTAACACCCACAAATCACTTCGAAAGAAAATGAGTCAGTGCTCAAATTCTGAAGGATAGAACCTTGTGGCAGAGGCTCTAATCTTCTTAAAGATTCCTTTCTCAGACTGCCACGAGATGCTGCCTGGACACACTCTCACTGATGTGCCCAGCAGATCAGTTCCTGGCTCTTCAAAACTAATCAATTCTCTTGACTTTCAGCAAAGGGAATGGTGGCACTGAGCACCTCCTAGGAGCTATCAAACCCCTCACAGGTCTGGGCTCGTTAGCAAGACCTGTAATTAGTGCTCCCATTGATGCATTTGTTACACTATCACCTCAAAATCTTCCAGTGTTTACCTGTCAGATAAATTTCCCACTGTCCAGTATATTGAATTCTTCACTTGCTAAGAGTACAGGGATGTGGGGAGGTGAACACATCAGGCAAGGTTTGACTGAACAAAATTGCCAAAGAAAAAACAAACTATTGTCAAGTTTGCTGGGCAGCTGAATGGGAATCTGAGAGGGAATTCATTAAAAATCATGTCACATATGCCCAGTGCAGAGCCACGACTGGCAATTGGCTTTGCTGGAACTAAAAGGCTGAGCCCAAACTTTTCTGGAAAACTCCCTAAAGCCATTTCATTTACAAAAAGACCAAGCTTTTGAGAGCATATAATTATCCTTCATCCCTGCCATCTTATCCTGCATTAAATTTAATTGCTCACAAAACTTGGCTACATTCTCAAAACCATTTAAAGAAATTAAGTGGTTCTGTCATTTTTTAGTACTCTTGATATGAAAGTGTTTCAACTGTTACTCTGTGACAAGAACGTCTCCCTCCTCCCCTTCCCCCAAAATATACATTCTTCCTGAGAGCACTGAGCTCAGAGGGAACAGATGGGCTAAAAATAGTTGATTTTGGCCAAGACTATCAAAAGTCATCAGTGATTTTCAGTGCCTCTATTTTTAGAGGTGAGTGCTGACCACTTACTGGAAGTCACATTTCTTTAAGCTTGCAGATCTGGGCACCCCCATCTCGCTCTGTTATTTCCAAAGTAACAGGTCATGAGCATCAGGGCTTTGATGGAATCACCAGCCTGTGCCTTGTTCTGTTATCCCAGCCCAGGAGAAGCTCCCCAGTGCTGCTGTGCACAGGGCTGACCCACCGAGCCACTGACCCACCAGTGCTGTTCAGTGTAAAAGCACCTGATGCCATTTGAATTTTCTCTCCACCCTTCACTGTCAGCTGGTGGAGTCAAAACTGTCACCTGCAAATGAGACTCCTAAAAATAGGAACCAAAGGGTGTCCCCATGGCACTTTCCATCCTTCCCAGTCTTTGTTGCTGGCACCTGTACTAGTTCTTTCAATCTTACATGAAAAACTGTTCTGATATTTACCTGCCTGGTATATAAAGAAGCTTTTTTTTCACAGGTCATGAAGAGGGCAAGGCATTTAAATACATTTCAAAGATAAAAGATGAATGCTCCTTACTCCTTTCCATAGATGCAGTGTGCAAAAACAATGTCAGCACAATTAGAGATGGGATGGAAATTTTGAGTTCACTGAGTGAATATCTGTTAACATCGGCCTTTTATCTACAGCTCTCTTTTCAACTGTGAAATGCTGTTAATCCATCATGAAGTCTTGTCATGTGCTTGCTAATTATGTGTTTTGTTGCTCTTCAAATGAAAACAAATGAATTTGGGGTTTGGGGTGGTAGGGGAAATTCCCGATGATCAAGTAAAAATATACTAATGGCACATATGACAATTAAACCCCCTAATTAGGTTCATAAGAGGAGTATTTTCAAACATCCTGAGCACCTACAGCTCCTGTTGTCTGCAGTGTTATGTGCTGAACTCCACTGGACCCAGCACAGCACTACATTAAATAAATGTCACATTTTATGTACAGTGTGAAAGAGAATTATCTGTGAAGCAAAGGTCAATGAAGTCAGATTTTCTGCTGTGTTTATTGGTGATAAACATCTTGCGAGAGAGCATGTGAGCATCTCCAAACACAGGGTTATAATGTTAATATAGTCCCTTATCGCTTTTATAAACGATCTGTATCCTGACACGGGAAGTGAGCTTCAGTCCCAGATGAATTACGAATGAGTGACTCCCTAATATAAATAAAAGCAGGAGGATGGACCCTGTCGAGCAGTCTGAGCACAAGAGCTGGAAATAGGAGCCAGGGACTTATCTCAGCTTTGGAGAGTGAGCTGCTTTGGAGTCTGGTCCAAAGCTCTGTTAATTAAGTGGGAGTCATTCCAGCCCTATCAGAGGACTTTATCACTCTTTATTAGGGCTACCATATGTCCACTTTTTTTCTTACATTTTTCTTTTTTTTCTGCCCCCAAAATCTTTTCCACTGGGTTTCTGGTAGGTGCAGCTCATACCCAGGTGTCCCCAAACCCTGCAGTGCACGTGTGTGTGTGTAGGTGTGGATTTGGTTTATCACAGTGGGCAGATGTTGGATGTCAGTGAATGAATGGGGAGATGATGGAGGGTCAGGGTATCACGGGCTGGCAGAGACCTGTGCTGGGAAGGCTGATGATGGGGGAAAAGGGGGATTTTGGAGTGAGGCAATGAGGAAGAAAAAAAGCAGTCAGGGAGGGATAAGTGAGAAAAGAAGATTTCTTTGGAATAGGAGGCTCTGGGATGCAAAAAGGAACATAGGGTGGGGGTCCTGGGGTCACTGCCTTGCCATTTAACCCTTAACTGGGACTTTGAGAGCAGATTCCCACTGACTTGTCCAAGCTGTCATGTCAACTTCTCTGCCCCTGTGTGCTGCCTGGGCTGAGGGAGAGGGTGGCTCTACTTGTGGCCTTCGAAATGTCACCAGCTTCCCTGCTTCAGTGCCCCTCCTGCATGGCAGGGTGAGTGCCATAGTCATCTTCCAGCCTGGGGAGCTGGGAGGTTCACATCCTGTCTGTGAAGGTTTAGGGAGGAAGCCGTGCTCCGTTATTAAACTGAACCTTTGGAACAACAGAATAAATGTCTGAAGCCTTAAATTTGAGGAAAAAGTTGTGGGAATAAAACAGCTTAATGAAATTATGTGTGGAAGTGAAGGTCTTTCTTTTCATAGCGGTGCAGGTGGCTGAGGCAGTGATGGTTCATGTCCAGCCCCTCCTGCTCCTCAGGATGTCTGGCTGGGGTGGAACGTGTCCACTACACAGTGGGAGATGTCCAGGTGAGCCTTAGGTGGCATCACCTGGTTCTGGATTGACCCCAGCTGACTGACAGCCACTCCTCCCACTCTCTGCCACCAGATGTGTCTCTCCTCTCCGACACTTTGAGTCTCAGACAAGACATCCTGTGACTTCATCCCTCCTCAAGGATTTCCACAGTGTCCTGGTTGCAGCTGAACTCCAAATGCACACACGTCTGGAGCTGGGGCTATTCTTTCCTCTGACAAATATTTCAGACCTCACACTTCTACAGCTAAACAAATGTAATCCAAGCATCAGATCATAAAACTCTGGAAAAAAATGATTTGAACTGCTGGCATGGCTTCTAGCAGTGCACTGGGGGCAGCTCTCCTTTCACGTGTCCCCAGAGGCAAGTAAAGCATTTCACTCCTGGTAACTGAGCTATAACTGTAGGTCTCAAGCAGCCCATGTTCCATGTTACAATGTGAGAAACCTGAGGGCTTTTGCTTTTTGTGCAGGAGATTATCAAAGCACCTTTAAAGGGAGCCAGATTTCCTGCCTCACCTTTCCTCTCCCCTTGCTCCCACATCCACTCCTCGAGAAACAAAAAGGTGTCAAACTTTCTTCCACACGTCCAAACGAGCCACATTGCCCAGGCAAGTGGGGAGCAAAGACTTTGGCCTCTTGAAGGCTCTTTGCTGGCAGCTCACAGGCAGGTAGCAGCTCCCTGGTGCCAGGTACAGTAATACAGGGACAAAGACAGCTGATAACCACCTCCACACAGGTTTATTTCCCTAATCTTCTTACACTCCATCACTACCAAACCCAACATGCTGCAACAAACAAGTCCATTCGTGTTTTAGGGGAAAGAATGTGATTTTGCAACTCACTGTTCTCCTTTTTCTTCTGTGGTCCGTGCTTGGCTTTGAAGGAGCAAAAGCTCAGGGAAGTCAGGATAACACATATAGGGCTGATCCTCGCTCCTCACCCAGGTCTCCCAATTACCTGAATTGTTATTAATTAACTATGAGAAACAGTTTATTAAAAGCAAACTTTTGGTTTGTCCTTGCAAATGACCTTGGGAGTTTCAGATGTGCCAGGACAGATGGAGAAGGGGTGCTGGTGTCAGGGGGCTGGAGAAGCTGGTGGGTACAAATGTGGGTCACCGAAGGGTCACCACACCACTCAAATGCCAGAAATAACTGGCACATCAATAGTTATCTCTTGTGAAATGGGCAGGTGTCAACATTTGCTTTGTTTTGCAAAGGAATGAAATTGAAAACTTCTGGTGTTGGGTTTTTTTTCCCCCAGAAAAAATAAGGGAATTTTTTTATTCTGGATGAATGCCTGAGGCACCAGGTTACAGCATCCATCTCTCATGGTGCAGAAAGCAGTGCTTTCTCTGCTCCCTCACCAATTGGTTGGGGTACCAGGTGAAAGATTGTGCACCATTCCAAAAAAAAGACTTGAAAATAACTTTCCACAGCACAGGTGAGGGGCCTGGACACCAAATACTCTCCTGGAAGATGAGGGCAGGAGAGACAGAAATGGGCATGCTCCTGCTTTGCCTCCTTGCTCAGCAGTTTCACACGTTGTCTGGAGTTAAATTTAGCAGAACAAATACATTTGCACAGGAAACTTTTGTTCTAATTAACTGCCATTTTCCAACAACACAAACCCCAATTCACTGAAAACTTGCTGGTGACTTGGATAGAACTGCTGCTGGTTTGATGGTGCTCCTGACACAAGGCAGGATCAGCCTCAGCAGTGGAAGGATAAATAATCAATTTTCACATGCTGGAGGAGCAAAACTGAAAGCTTTTGATGTGAAAAAGCACCTGAACAATCAGATGCTGACATTCATAGCACTGGAAAATTCGACTCTGAGAGTGGGCACTGAGCTTGAAGGAGCAAAGAGAGGTCACACGTAGTTTTTGTGGGAAGACAGTGGCTGCACCTGCCAGCTCTTCCCAAGAACTCTGCTGAGGCGGGAGGAAGGAGCTTAAGGATGTGCCAGTTCTTTTCTGTGAGGTGGCTCTGTGCCCACTGCAATTATGGAAAGAGGAAAGCAGCAGTTTTGTGAATAAAGCTGGCAGCTTCCCAACACAGCCCGGAGAAACAACCGTACCTTGGAGAACCCTTCCTTTTTCTCTGAGCTGGGCCAAGCTCTTTAAAGGAGTTTAGCACTCATGTAGGCATCTTCATTTCGAGATGCTCATTACTGATAAAACCTGTCCTGGTCCCTGAGCAGTGTCCAGCCTGTGCTGGTATGAAATGCCTACGATGCTGGTGTGGGAGGTTTGCCTGCTTTAGACACTTCTTAATCTGTAACCAGTGAAAGTTGGTTTCAGCTCAGAAGCATTAGGTTTAAAAATACTTCTAGGGTTTAACAGTAACCAGTATAGCTCTGGACAAGTTTATTATCCTATATGGTTGCTGAACAAGCTTAATTCTCAACCACAAAGGCTTCCTCTGGTACTTTTAATTGGGTTTCACATGGGAAAAAACCATCCTTGGATCAGTTCTGACCACACTCCCTTTTGCTGTGGCTGGATGCAGGAGGACTTTTTTTCCCAATGTGAGACATCATGCACAGAGCTCCTCAGCTCTGTGGCTCATGTTGGTTTAAAAGCACTGGTTCTGAGCCTGCCTGTGTCCTTACAATCCTTCCCAAGCCTTCCCTGGATTGCAGAGCTGTGCTCAAGTCTCTTTGCAGCCATCCTTGGGGTTAAAATCTAAGCCCATACACTTCGAGCTCCTCTCCATCATGTATTTCAGCAAGTTATTCTGCAGAGCGATGAGGCCATTTCCCACATCCCACACATCTCCTTACACTGGGGAACTGAAGGAAAACACTGTAAAGGAGTAATAATCCCCCCACATGCTGAGGCTGGAGGGAGAGGAACAGCCCTGCAGTTATTGCTGAGTATTGGCAGCCTCCTGGTAACAGCAAAGCCTCCTCCAATGGCTGTATCAATAAATCAAATGTATGAGCATTAACACCATGTGGTTCTTTAAAGTGGATCTTTGTTCATATGGCAAGAAGCTGTATTACCAAAGTTTTACAAACAGAAAAGACACAAATTTAGTCTTCTGGAGTACGAACTTTGGCTCATACTGAGCAAAAGTCAACATTACTTTGCCGATCGGTCCTAGTGGTTTTATCTATTGAAAACCAAGAGGAAAAAAGATTAAAGAAGGGCAGAGGAGTCATCAAGAAGAGAGGATGAAATGAGAAAATAATGCAGAAAGTTAGAAAGAGTCTGCTGGAAACAAAAGTTGCATAAAGGTTAAAGCAGAACTGCACTCAATGAAATGTGAGTTCTTGCAAACCCTTTTATGCAATTATGGCAGAAGGGCTAATGTGAAGGAGAACAATATGCAAAGAAAATAAATACCATAGAGAAAAAGAAAGGTGAATCCAGGTTAAGGCAACATAAATAGCTTTCTGATATACACACACTCTCCATGTCCTTCATTTCTTCCGAAGAAAGGTATTACATTTTAAAGTCAATAGATGTGTTTATCCAAGTCACTCCTAGCTCACTTCACAAGGAAGGCTTTGGGGTTTTTACTTTTTGGTTCCAGACAAAGTAATTTTTCTTTGTCCCCTTTTTTTTCCTTTTAGAAAAATGCAATGCATTTTTCATATTAACAAAACAAGAGATTGAAAGATTACTTTTGGCACTTCCCTTCCATGACCCATTAGTTGCTTATGTGAGGGAAGAAAGGCAGGAGATGGTGCTTGCTGAGACTGCAGCCCCTGCAAATACCAGTTTTTTTCCTTTGGAATATCTTTCCCCATGTAATTTTTAAAGCAAACTGCATCACATTGATTACAGAACTCCTGATGTGGCCAGATGAGGGGAGCAGTTATCTCCTTTGCTTTGGAACCCCAGCCCTCACCATCCCCAGCCCTGGCTGACTGCTTTGCAGCTGCTGCTGCCAGCAGGACTGTTTCCCCTTTGGTTTCCTCATGAACATTTCCATCCAAAGTATATTTTGCATTTTTATTGGTCGTCCCCAGACATGTGGCCTTTCATCTCTTGACATTGAATCCATATGCTGATCTCAGCGGGGCGTGCAGGCTGCAGCAGCTTCCCATGCCACACCTTCCATGCATCGCTGCTGATGTTCCAGGTCACATCCCATCCTCATCCCATGTTTCACGAGCCTCAGTATCCTCTTCAGGCTCTGTCCTGCGCACCATGCAGCTGCCCTAGACCCTCCCTGCCACACTCCTGCTGCCACAGCACTGCAATGAGTCTCTCTGTGCTTTCCTTCCAGAAAACACCTCTCATTTACCTGGTGACCGCTCCTGCCCAGTAACCCAAAATGTGTGTGGCCCCACTGACACCCACAGCAGGGATGAAGCACCCTGGGGATGTTCAGTCACTGGGGGATGGTTCCAACCCCCACCGAAATCCACAGAGATTTTGTTAAACTGTGGGATTGGTGCTCTCCACCAACTTCTCCACTCGGCAGCTGTGGGAAAGGGATCACAAAGGCAATGCCCAACGGCCCCAATGTTTTCCATAGCGTGAATGAATTCTCCCAGGCTTTTTCACTGGCCCTAAGCCAGCTCTGATGATCTATTCTGGCCATGATTTTGGTTAAACAGTCAAACGAAGTGAAGAGTGCTGGAGAGATGGCAGAGGTGTGGGAAGATCTCAGCCTTGACATGGTACCTCGGATGTACCTGAGGCATGACAGAGTCTGGAAACACATGGGCCTGGTCCTGTGTTAACATCTGCTCCTCCTGCCTGGCATGTGCAGCTCCAGCTGATGTTGACAGGAGTTCCATGTGTGTTTGGACAGAAGAGCTGAAGAGCCTGAAGCAGAGCCATGGTGCTCTCACTGTTTCACACCTGGTTCTTCCTCATGCACTACAAAGCAAAAAAAATCCCTCCTGCTTGTTCTGGTTTGATCTTTTTTGTAGATCCCAACACAGCAGGCAGCCTCAGAGCTGCCCCCAGAATGGGTTTCTGCTCAGTTTGGATCGCGAACAAGTTGTCAAAGAAAATTATGCTGTAATCCTGGGAGATCCAATAAAACTGTCCCACAGGTTAGGGCCTTGCCAGTTGGAGGCAGTTCTTAATGCAGATTTCACTCTGCATGTGTCACATTCGCTAATTTTCCATGAATGATTCCTGATTTTCAATCGACCTTGGTCTTTGGGTTCATAAAACTTTGTTCTGCATTGAAGTCTTTTGGCAATGTGAAGTTTTGCCTGAAATAAAGCAGGAAAGAGACATCCTGAAATATAAATTCAGTAAGGTTTTGCACAGGGAGCAACATTACTGTCAAATGGTACATTTTGTGCTGCTTCTACTGAGTGAGGAGAAGTTCCCATAGAGAAGGTGATAGGATTTAGGGAATACGGATTCAGCTTGTATTTCTGAAAGACTTTATACTGAGTTTGTAAATGATTTGGGACTCAACTTTTCCCCTGTAAATACAGTCTCTGTTTTTCCTGTTGTGTTTCCTGTAGTTTTCAAAGGGACCCAGTGGAATTGCTGTACAAGTCCCATGGAATAATCCATCTGTTTCAGTTTCATTAAATGCCTCGCTGATGCCCTTTCCTGGGAGAGTAGATCATTCTTCCTGCTTTCCTACACACCAGCCTGGCCCTATTTACATGAGCTGACAGACTACCTGATGGAGCCATTATTCTCTTCTCACATATAGTCTAAACTATTTCCTCTTGCTGGGCACAGAGCAGTTTTAAATCAAGACGTCTTAGTTCACGGAGGTTAGGAACAGTCTTATAAAATGCCTTATTTCTTCCTTGCTTCTATGTAAATCTATTTTATTGGACAATTGGAAAACATAACACTTGGCTTGTGTGGATAACCCCCTATGTGCTTCCAAATACAATATACAGGGGTTTTTTTCGGAATAAGCTTCTAATGAAAGCCTGTTTTTCCCTGCATCCTGGCAGAGCTTTTGGAGAGCAACCTGCCCTCCTGGCTGAAATAACACCCAAGCCCAACCCTTGGCTGGGAACTCTGCACAAAAAGACATTTCAGGGCTGACATTCAGGTCACATCAAGGTGATTTCTGTGTGATTTTAAGCCTGAAAATGCAGGTTGGAGCAGTGCTGGAATCAATGGAAAAACCTCCAAGGGGTTTTAATAATTCTCTATCACCTGCTCTGCCTGGTAAAAGGAGGTGCCCAAGAAGAAATTAACCCATGAGGCCCCTTTGCCCATTGCTGCCAGGCAGCCTCTCATCCCTGCCATCACTCCCAAATGTGTTCTGGCAGGCAGAGTTTGTTCTGGCCCGGAATTGGGTTTACAGAGATTAAAGAGCCGCTGTGTGGTGGGCAGCGAGCCTCGGCAAGCCGGCAGATAAAGGCGGCATTGGAGGCGGAATGGGCACGGCGTGGATGGGGGCTCTGGGGGAACGGGCCAGCCGGGGACATGGGGGGGAGGTTCCACATCCAGAATACACATGGATTACTGATAAATGCACCAATCTCCACACTTTGAGCAAGAAGTGCTGGCCTGCTGGAAGCCCCTGTCCCTCCTATCGCAGGGCCTGGCTCTCTCTCGGCTCTGGGGCGATACAGTGCAGCCGTTATGCTCTGCAGGACTCCTTGTCAGCTGCCCAGAGTTGTACAAACACGGCAGGAAAACACCACCTGAATATTTAAAATCATCAACAGGCTCCTTTAATGCCTCTGCTTGACATTTAATGCTCTGCATTGAGGAAGAAATAGTTAACTGAAACACCAACTCACTTTTGCAGTCAGGCAATATCTTGCGCTTATTGTCACCGTCAAAAAGTGTTTTCACTTAAACCATTCTACTGCAGCACAGGGCACAAAAAAAGGGAAAGGATTTACTGCTGAATGCTAAGTCATACTTCATTTTGCTATTTAAGGAGCTAATACAGTAATGGAATACAGCATAGGCCCAAATAAAAGTTCATATGTTACTGCCAACTCCAAGCAATTTAATTTTGTGACTCAGGCAGCATAATTGTGAAATTGGCTTAGAGCTCATTGTGTTGTTTTATTTTTATCTGTTTGTATGTTTAAATGCATGCTTGAGGTTCATTACGACCCAAAGGTTCATCTCAGTTACATATTGAGGATTTTCAGTGTAATTGTATGGGTTATGAGGCTGTTTTTTATGGCTGAGAGCAGAGATCCTCTCAATTGTCTGCAAGAGTTGGACTGTAAGTGAAATACTAAATGCACCAAAACACAATAAAACAAAGAGGACATGGGAAGCCATAGCACAGACACGCTGTGGTTCTGCTCCATCTGGCCACCCACCTACCCTGCACAGCCACAGGGTGCAGGCATATAGGGAGAAAGGGATGAGCAAAATACCTTAAATGCATTTCCTGAAAGGGCACAGAGTACAGATTTGACTTGGTTTGTCTCCAAACCCAGAGATAAAAAAAATGTGAAATTCTAAAACATTAATTATAAAGAGAGGGTGACAGCTTTGTTTCATGTCAGGGTGCTTTTCATATGGCAGTCTGAGGCTGTGTGCGGGTGCTGAGTGTTTTCAAATGTAAATCTGATGGCAGGCTGCAGCCCGTGGGGTAGATAAACAAGCTGTATTTTTAAACGCAGTGTGAAATGTGGGGGCTGACGTGACCATTATCAGAGCCTCACACATGACTTATGAGCCATCATAAAATACTTTCATATTGCAACAATGAAAGCTGGAGCTGCTCTGTGGTAGGCTTGTTTAATCTGATAGTTCACCCGGCTTCCCTCACCGGGGTCTAGGAGAAGGCAGAAATGTTTTCCAAGAGCTGAACTTCTGAATGCCAAGCTGAACTCTCACAGTTTTTTACAAAGAAAAAAAAAAATTCTTGTTGAATGACTGATGAGGAACTGACTATTAAGGCAATGCAGGTAACATTTTCAGGGACTTAGGGACATTCCAACCTGCCCACGAATCAACTGAACTAATCAGCCAGATCAGGGTTGTGATATGAATGTAAAGAATTAGCTCATCTCCTTTTATTAAATAATTCATTAATGTATTTTATCTGAAAATGAGCATTCTTAAGGGTTCTTCAGGCTAGTGGTACACAGCTGGATGGACGTAACAAATGCAGTCACTTCATCTCTTTCTAAATAACCAGTCTCCAGACAACTTGGAGACTGATCTTGTAAATTCTTAATGCCACAAATTTCCTTTTCCTTTGATAGCCTCTTTCAACTTAATTTATTCTATTGCATTGATTATGTAAGTGATTATTCTTAGCCTTGTTTGTATATCCAGGTGATACTTTACAGAATACCTGCCAGCTGTATGTTGTTTCTGTGTTAGTGTTAGAGCTTAGCTGTAGAGGTCTCAGGTGCTGCATTTTATTCCTCCCAGTGATGTTGGTTTCCCGCGTGATCTTGAATGAATCATCTGATTTCGCTGTTTCGCCGCTGCTGCTGCAGTTCATCTGCAAATGCAGGAGACACGGCTGTCTCTGAATTTTGTGAAAATCCTCCTGTGAAGATGCTAGGCCGGGTCACTCCTCCCAGCAGATGTAAATGCTTCCTTCCATCAAGTGACAAGTGGGGACTGCCGCAGCTGCTGCGAGCGGCGGGGCCGAGGTGCCCTGGCAGCCCCGGGGGAAGGAGGGAGCGCGTCCCGCGCGTGTCCGGGGCGATTCCCGCTCCGGCCGGCCCCGGGCAGGCTTTGGCTTGCGGCCGTGGCTGGGATCCGGCTGGCGGGGAGCTGCAGCAGCGTGTGGCCGGCTCTGGAAGGGCCGCTGGGGCAGCCGTGCCCTCCCGAACAGCGAGTCCAGCTCTGCGGTTTCTGGCTCTGCAGGAATGACTTCAATGGCACGAGCCCACGGGAAGAGCTGGACCTTGGAGAATATTGCAGGGAGCCTAATTTGTCTTCCTGTCATGGGCATGAGGCTCAATTACCTTTTCCCCTCTCGTTCTATTTATTGAAGAATATGATGAAAATGTATGTAAGCAGTCAAATATTCAGAACTGTTTCATTTTGGCAGAATACCTTTCTCTTCTTGTTTTCACACCATTTTACTTTGGGGACATGCAGGCACACTGAATTCATGTCTATGGTGCTTTTACACTGAGCTGATTCCAGTCAGCCTAATCACAAAGCTGGGCAAAGGAAAAACTGAATTTTCAAACTGATGACACATTTATACCAGAATTGTAACTTTATAATATTAATGTATCATTTAACTTACATGTATACTTTGGAATGTTTATAACTACTGTAAATCACAGGCGAGAGGGGCCAAGAGAGTGCCACACAGCATTCCTAGTGCAACTCCTAAAATAAATACAATTGCAGGAGAGCAACATTCCCTGTTTCAAAAGGGAAAACGTAGCTGCTCTGCTGCACATGGGAAATGTGCTTAGTTAGATCTTCATCAGGAGCAAGCTGAGGCAGTGCTGTGCCTTTTCTCTGTGACTGTGCTGGCAATTCGGCAGGGATTTCTAAGGATGAAGTGCCCATTGAGCCAGCAGCAGCCAGGAGTTGTGTCCCTGGGAAAGGACACCAGGCAGCAGCTGCTGACATCATTGTTCTCTTCAGTATGCCAGCCCAGATTTTTGGATGTGATGTTGCCCCCTTTCCTGCATGGTGACTGCCCAAGAGCCATCCCCACTGAGTGTGAAGAGTGTGAAACTCTCTGACCTCCATCCACCTTGTCTTGCAGGGCACCTTGAAAAGAATAAAACCTGCTGTTCCCTGACCTGTAAAATTCTATGGCTGATTTCTGACCTATTAACCTTCAGTTTTTCCTTTAAGATTTAACTGTACTTTTATGACTCGACCGGTGGACTGTAAAATACACATTTAAATGCATTCAACTCAGATAAGGATCTCATCATTGGAACAACCTAACTTCTTTTTGTGAAGTTAATCACACCCAGATTCTTCTGGATTCATCAGCACCATTACCAATACCTGGTTTTTCTCCCTGAAGTTGGAAATACAACCGGACACAAAGGCCTTCAGTTCTGAAAAGACAGTAATAAATATGGCAAATCTTATTGAAAATCCCACTCAGCTTTAGAGACAAATCTACAGAAAGCTCAAATTCCAGTCTGAATTCAGGACAGCTTTAAATATTAAAAATGAATTAGCTTCTGCGATTTAGGTGAAAGGATGACTTTTTTCCTAGCTTTATTATGCTGAAAGCACTGTTGAGCAGCAAGCACAATGTGGTAACATTGCACAGGCAGCAAAATACCAAAATAACACCAAGGACAGGAGACTGTTTTAATGTACTTTCTGGTAAGTTATTTAACATGCTTTTGTTGGCAGGGTGGATGGTTTGGGGCTTTGGATCAGGCCTGGATTACTTAGAACAGGCAGTAGGCAGTGCCTCTCACGTAATGGTTGTTCCCAAATACAGCTGAAAGCCGGTGTAATGGGACACTCAGTTCTGTTTCTCTTCCCTAACACTGACACCACAAGTATCCCAGCATGTCCTTAAGTTTGGAAGGAAAAAACCTCTCCATTTCACTGCGTCTGCAGATGCTGAACTGCGGTCCTCATCTTACCAAGAAGTCCCGACTGCCCCTGCCCGGCAGGAAGGACAGGACCCAGAGCTCTGTCCTGGGCTGCACAAGCCAAGTGAGTTATGTGGAGAGCAAAGCTGATGTCAGAAATGGGTTGGCAGAGCCCAGGGCAGGTTTTTGGCACTGCTGTCTGCCAAGGGCAGGTGGAGAAGAAGAGCTGTGTACAGCAGAATCAGCCCCTCTGCCTGTTTGATGTTTCTTCACAGTAACTTCACCCTGGAAACATTCTGACAGGTTAACGACCCAAAAAATGTGTTTCCTTTTCTCCCCTATTGGATCAACAATTAAAAGTTTTATTTTAATACACTGCCTAATTTAGAATGGGTTCTGTCCATCATACACAGAAATGCCATTTTTTTGAGTCAAATATAATCGTGCCCGTGTTCATACACTTTCTCCATGCAATCCTTGGCCTCTGCATTTCAGAAACGTGACCCTGTGAGGTGTTTATAGAAGGCTAAATATAGGTTTATCTGTTATAGTCTTTCCATGAAAGATCTTTTTCCTTCAACACATGGAGATTAAACACACGGAGCAATATTAGTTAACACTTAAGTAATGCCACGCTGTGAAAAACACCAGGAAATTCCATTTTGAAGTTGACGTTCCAGCCCAAACTTCTGTTGATTTTATATTTCTTTTCTCCCAGAGGCATGAACGGAGGATAGGGTGTTGCTGGAAGCTGAGTGACGCTGCTGCAGACGGGTGTTTGGAGACACACCTCGCATTAAGCTCTCTAGGTGCACTCTGAGGGTTCATTAGGGCCATGGTGGGAAGCAAGAGCAAAAATCCCACTGTTCTCCGCAGCCCAGAACCTATTGGAAGCAATATCTGCAAGTCCAGTGTATTAACTCTGAGTTAAATAAAAGAAAATGAACCAAACTTGAGGGAATTTGTGTCAGGACAGCTGTTTGTGTGCATCTTCTGCTGGTCTTAACCCTCACACACTGGGCTTTCCTGTTAGCGTTTACAATAACATCATTGCATCACAGTCCTAGTGTTTAATATTCCTTCTTTCAAAATGCTAAGTTGCAGCTGACTCCTTGTATCCTTCTGGGATAAATGCAGAAAAAGCTTTCCTTAACAGCTGCTATATATTATTGTTATTAACTATTACATCATATCTTATTACAGCTCTATTACGAGTTTCCCTTAAAATCTAATCACATTCTGAAATTGTTTACAGCAAAGCTAGAAGCAGGCTCAAGACAGAAAGTTCACATCCCAGCATGGGCCTGAACTTTCCTGCAGTTCAGATTTGTTCAGACACAGCATTTAACTCTCTTGTTCCTGAAAGATGGGAGCAACTGCAGAGTTTGGATGAGCAGAACCACGGCCATGAATGTATGTTGGGACACCTGAGAGGTGTCTGGAGTGGTGGCAGCTGAGACAAGGTTTCACCTTCTGGTGTGTCAGGCTGAAAAGCAGAGAGACAAGGAGTGAAATTGTGCTTCCATATGTGTGAATAGCAAAACATGCACTGATTTCAGCAGAGCCAGAGTTTCACTCCAGCTGAAGAGATGGGTGACAGACAGACAGATATTAATTCGTTAACTCATTTGAGCTAAGCTAGGCTTATTTCTCTGCCAGTGAGCTCTGGCAGAAGTGAGCTGAGCTCCTTATGGCACATGTCTGGGAGCCCAGCATGGGGAAGGACAGAGGACTGGGAGTGGTTTGAGGCTCCCAAGCTGTAGAGAAAAGCTGTTCTGTGCTCAGATCTCCCTGATGAAAAGGATCCAGAGGCCACCTGAGCCTCCAGAGCCCTGGCCCAGCACCTCAGGAGCTTCACCATGATGCCCAAACCTATCTTGCCTCCAGCTCTCACCCTCCAGCCTCCTGCAGAGCAGGAAAGAGCCCCTTGGCAAGGCAGCAACGGTGCTGCTGCAGGGAAACACCTCAGGCTTCTTCTACGGGAGCAGCTCCTGCTACTGTGGGCAAAGCTTCCCAGGATGGTCCCTCAGAAGTGCAGGCTCATAACAGTGGAATAAAGCCAGGTCACCAGTCTCATCCACACTCTGACATTTCCATAGGTCTTTGCTTTACAGCTCTGATATTAAGTAGTTTGGCTAACTTTGTAGAAATGTTACTATTTTCTCGACAAAATGTCAAGTAAGTTTTCAGGTGGGAATACTTCATAACTGAAGTATGTTTTCCTAAGGGCAATAAACCACTAAGAAATGTACTTTTTTCCCACCCAGCCTTTGAGCCAAAAGTTTCACATCTTTTTCAAAGAAATAAAATTATAGGTGTTTTTCTGTAGTAAGGTGAAGTACCACCTGGGTGGCAGTGGTAGAAAGCTGGGCAAACTTTATAAATCTAGAAGGGGGAGATTGTTTTGGCATGACTTAGGGTTACAGCCTGGGTTTCCTATGCATAATTTTAAAAGGAATTGCTCAAAGCATCAGGAAACTATGCCCAGTGTACAATTCCTACCTCTTCAGACTCATGGAAGTTTGCCATGGCCAGAGAGGACTTTTTCAGCAGAATGAACAGTGCAGTCAAGAGGCAGATGTTTATTTCTTTATCTGACAAGCAAACACCCCTGCACATGCTGGTTTAAGAATGTAGAGCCAGTTGAAAATAAAGAGTTGGTGAACAGGGTTTAATTTGGTTCCTGTTCCAGGGTCACAGTGGGTTCTCATTGTCTGCTGGCCATGAGGACAGCACTGAACTGGTGTCTGGGACATCTCCAGCCTAATCTCAGCCCCACGAGAGTGTGGGGGATTTTATAGTTACTGGTAAAGAGCTGAGGGGCCAGAGATGCACTTTAGGTTCGGTCATTTTAATCTCTGGCATCAGAGAGCTCAGAATGTGATGAATGTACCGAGAATGTACCTTTTCTGATCTGAATAATAGAAAAAATGAGCATCAGTTAATCCATTATCACTTTACATTAGATAGGGATGGTGAGGAAAGGTGAAGGACAAAGAAACTTTTGCTAAACTCTGACAGTGGTGCAAGAGCCCAAAGGGTTAAGAAGTGCCTTGCAGGGCTGTTGGGCACCCTGAGTAATTTTTGTGAAATCAGGCAATGTAAAATCCCTCTCCTGGAAATCAAACAGAAGGAAAAGTAAAGTAAAGCTACAAAGGAGCTCTCGTTCTCTGGCCTGCTCTGTGTGCTGGCTTCCTGCGTGCTGGGCTGAGGAAACTCTGAATCCTGTGGAAGAAATCCATGGAGAGGAAGCAACAGCCATCACACAGTATAAAAGATGTGGCTGGTTTTAATCAGGGCTGAGTCTTCACAAATAACAAATGGGAAGGAGAGGTTAAGATGGGGCATAAGGCTAAGCTGATAAAGCCTTTTCTGAGACAAAATAAGAAGGGTGTATTTCAATATGCCACTGAGGGGAGAGCTGAACAAAGTAATGTGTCCAGGACGTACAAACCCCGTCTGACTCCAGGCTCATGCTGCTGCCCAGCTCGTGGCCAGCAGTAGGCTCCTAATTTAGGAGTTCTGAGTAACCCCCATTGGAAGGGGAGTCTTTTTGACTATGTAACCGGGCCAGACCTTAATTGAATTAGACATCTAAAATTAGACAGTGCGAACATCCACACTCCCCCATCCTCTCCCCAACCCCTCAACATGCACATGAATCACTTGCCTGGGAGTGTCCTGGCATTTTTCAAACTTTATTGCGGGAAAAAATACCCGTTTTGGAATGTCAGGTTAGTGAGAAATGTGTGAACAAGAGCAGTGTTTGGCTCTGCCTGCATCTGGGATGCAGACAGCTTTCCTGCCCGGGTGGGACCTGGGATCTCCTGCTGGGGTGGAGTGGGGAAAGGGGTTACTGGTGCTGCTGGTGAACACTGAACATTTCCAGTGGGATACGCATCCAGTGCAGTTTTGAACAGTTCTTCTGCAGCCCATATCTAACACCAACCCTTATATTGTCATACTTCTTTTCCTGAAATTCTGGTGTGTTCAGAGACTGGATAACTCAGCTGGAATCAGGAGAATGCTGGTGGTAGAAAGCAACATTTCCGAAGATCTCGGTCTGGTGGCCACGTGGGGGGTTGGCACTAAATCATTTAGTGCTGCAGCAGTAAGGCTAAATAACAATTCCAGCCTTGGGTACCAGCTGATGTGCGGGCCAAGGGAAAAAACAGCTTTCTGGATTTCTGTAACAGATATTGGCAACACCTTGGAGCAGAATCTTCCAAGACCACAACAAAATTTTCAGTCCCTACTGGATTTTTTTCAGCATAGAGCTGTGGTTTGTGTGGGTTGCTCCTTAGTGTCTTTCAAGTAACCAGCCTGCTGCTATACAAACATTTGGGGTATGCAGTGGCCGGTGTGGATGCTGCCTTGATTTATAACAAACCTTGGGAAGAACTCCTACAGCACCTGAAAGCAATCTTTCAGCAGCTCAAGGAAGCAGAGTTGACTTTTAATTCCCCAGTGTTCAGTAGGAAAGCAGGAAACCATTTATATATATATATATATTTTCTATCTCGTACATATAAATAAATATATATATGATATATAGAAGGGAAGGGAAGTTATGAAACCAGAGGTACATAAAATGCAAGCTATTAAAATGCACCTATTACCGACTGCTAAATTGCCGGTGAGATCTTTTCTGGGTATTAAGGTATAGTATTGGAAATTTATTCCACATTTTGCAACACTGGCTGCTCAATCAACTGATCTCACTAGGAAAAAATCATCTCATAAAATAAATATGACCCCATGGCGTGTGCTAGCCTTTCAAGGACTGAAATCAGTTCCTAGAGATCAAATAGTTTTCATGAGCCTGGAATTTTTAGGTCAAATCTCAGTGTTAATTTTTAGGGCAAATCTCAGTGTTAATAATCTTAAACAAGGGTCAAAATTAGCACAAAATTTAAAAGGGGGATTAAAAAAAATCCACATTTGCTTGATAAATTATCTGAAAGAAGCTGAATTCCCGAGGTATGCAGAAATTTTAATGGAGTGGATCACAGCATTTCCCTGGAAGGAATTACATGCCACACGAAGGCATAGGTGATTAAAGAACAGGAAATTCATAAAGCCAAGCAGAAACTTAGCAATCACGTAACTTTATATGATCAGTTTGGTAACTTCCATTTGTGTTGGACCAAATCTACCAAAGAACATATTTTTCTCAGAGTGACTGAGAATAGAGGGATCAGTTTCTCATAATGCAATTGCTCTTTGCTGAGGTGATTTGGAACAGGTCTTCCCAAGTATAAATCTTTTATTGAAAAAAGAAATCATTAAAAAATGATCAAATACAAACTAGGATCCTTGAAGTAAGGCCATGTTGCCCATGATTCCCGGGACACCAGAGATCACCCTGGTCTCCTTCTCTCCAGTTTGCCTGGCTTGACTCAGAGAGCAACAAATGTGGAATGCAAACAACTATTCATGCAGAGACCTCACTGGTGTAAGATCGTTTCCTTCAAAGAAAATAACTTTTCTGAGTCTGGGTTTCATGATTCTTCACTCCTGGAGCAAACAATATTCAGCAATAAAGAAGGGAAAACCCAGCGGGTCTGGAATATAATTTTCATTCCTAGGAGTGAAGGATGGTCTTGGCCAAAAGAAAAAAGACTAAATCTGTCCTGAAGGTGGGAGGAAAGTGTGCAAGTGACACAAGCCAGTGCCTCACCTGCTCTCTGGCAGTGTGTGTGCATGTGCTGTGGAGAGAGAAACTGCAGACACGCTGAGAGCCCACCCTGTGCACGGTGGGTTCCCAGAGCCCTCCAGGACACCTCTGAGCCTGTGCTTCAGTGCAGCTGAACCAAGCCATGTCCTCAGTCTGAGAAACTGCACTATATCCATTCCTCTCATTAATCTTTCTCTACATCTCGTGTCTTAAGTGGTTTCTGAGGAGGTTTGAGTTGTTTTCTTTTTCCCAAAGAATACAACTTTGCACAGCATGAAGGAAAACATCCATCCAGCAACACCAGTAATTGCAATAGTGGCTCATGCAACTCCAATCCTTCCAGCCCTGCTGCTACACAAAGGAAAGTGATATTTCCTTGGAGGCAGTGGCTCTCCACCGTGTTTGTTACAGGTGCTCCTCTTCACCTGGCTGAGAAACCTGCAGCACAGTCACTGAGACACGGGTATTAAATTAAGTCTTTGGTTTTCCATGAGCTCAGGTGTCCAGCTCACATCTGGGCCCAGGTTCTCTCCATGGAGAGCTGACTGGGGTCTGCAAGAGGGAGAGGAAGGAAATGGAAATGCAGGGGATTGACCCTGTGCTTAGCATTTCCCATTTATTCACCAAGTCACGCTACCTGCAGCTCTGAGGACTTCCTGCATGACAGCAGTGGTTCAGATAAGGTGTTGTTGAAGAAGGGACACTATTTGCTTTTATTCTTTGGGTATTTGCACTTGAAGGATTTATTGGAAGCACCATGGAAAACAGCTAATCTCTATACCCCGAATAAAAAATCCTCACACTGCTTCCCACTGTGAAACACGATGTGCCCCGGTCATTTGGTTTTCCATCCAAAAACCCTGACCTCGAGTTCTATTTTCTTAGGCAGGCTTACATTTAATTAAAAGGAAACTATCAGGCGTAAAAGTCCCTCTTAGATATGCTGCATCCAGTCCCGGGTTAGGCCTGCTCATGACTTCTCCATGTACAATTTCCTCCAGGATTCTAACCTATCCCAGGACCCAGTGTGATGCAACAACACCTTCAGCACAGCAGATAGGCTAATGCTGGCCTGACAAGCGAAATTAATTATTGCATTCCATTAATTTTGAGTCATGCACCCAGCCCATGGAAGCTGGGAGAACCTTGTGCAAAACAAACTCACTACATTGTGCTCTGATGTTATTCTTGGCCGGAGTTTGAGGCAGCCTGCTGGGGTCCTCCAGAGTGGCTGAGCATCCGTAGAGCAGCTGCTGTCTTCAGAGAGAGGAATAGAGGCTCATTCTTCATCTGGGACTACAATAGGGACAGCAAGGGCCTCCCTGGGATCTTTAAATGCAGGCGTGACTTGGGAGGGTGGTGATGTTGGCTCCTGACACTTTTGAGTGTTGAGCTCCAATTACATATTTACTTGCAATTGCTAAGTGACTGCTTTGAGCTTTTCCTGTGCAAAGCTGAGCCCCTGGAGCATGCTGTAGGAATGGCTGTGGCAGGGAAGGGACTTTGATACTCCTGAGAACAATGTGACCTCCATAAAGGCCCCGTGACAACTGCATGAAATTCCCTGCACCGCAGCTCTCGGCTGGGACCCTGCAGTAGCATCCTCCCAGCCTTAAAGAACGGCTCAGTGTGACTCAGAGCAGAAACACTGCCCATCCCAAATGTTGTTTGAAAATTCTGAGCGTGAGTCAGCCCAGTCTCCTCTGGGGAATACAGTTACTGTCAGCGAGTGTCTGCTAAGCAAGGCCCTGCTCAGGGATCATGTCCAGGGGTTTCTCCCATGGGAACCTGTGCTGGAGACACCCGGGTACGGCGCTGGGCTGGCACCGCTTCAGGCAGTCCGTGACTCATGGCAGTGTCTGCCTTGAAATACTGACTCCATCAAACCAGGAGTGCTGATGGGCAACTTCCACACTTCAGGAGAATGGGATAAAGCAGCACATCCCAGGCTCCTCCATAGGTTGACCTGGTCCCACGATGAAAAGACAGATTGACCCCTTCTCCTTCAGTAAGGACAGTGGCTAAGGCCTGAGGAGACAAAACTGATGGACAAGCCTTCTGCACCATCACAGCAGGGAGCAGACACCATGTCCATAGCCTGCAGGCCAGGGCAGCAGTCCCCATGCCAATCCCAGCTCTTTTCTCTTTTTTCTTGTCCGACTGAACTGGGCTGGGTCTCTGTATTAAATGACTCACTTTGGTAAACAAAACAAACCTTTTGCCCCGGCTGTATGATGGCTTGGGCTCAGCAGTGCTCCGGGTCACTTCTGTATGCGCTGCTGGGCTGAGGAGACACAGCCTTGCCCCCCTCAGAGAGCCTGGACCTGCCACCACAGCTTCCCCAAGGCCACCCAGGAGCCTCCACTCTCACTTCTTCCCTACCAATGTCAACAGAGTGCTTCCCACCCCACCTCTTTTCCTTATCACCCCTTTTCCATCTCTGTCTGACAGATAATGAAGTGTATAAGTGCTGTCTTGTCCCAGGTATCTGTCTGGGGCATCAAAAGATGTGCCCTGCAGTGAGCAGAGGTGTTGTGACCCAGTTCAGGTGGTGCTGTTTGCATGCACCGCTGCTCCTGATGAGCTGCTGCTGTCAGGCTACTCATTTGGTGTGGGAGGAGAAGCAAGGAGGTAAAATTACCTGTACAGGCAACCTGAAAAGCCTTTTGCTGAGCACAAGGACAAAGTGAGGGTGTATCAAGTGGAAGGCAGCAAGTCAGGAGAGACAGCAGAGTGACAGAGCATCTCCTTGTGCCCCAGAGCAGCCTCTTTGCATGTGCCCCTGATCCAGCTTTTTGGGATGAGAGGAAGGAATGAGGAGCTCCATCTCCCCAGCACAGCCTGGTCTTGCCACCGCTGTGCCTTTACTCTGGGGGCTCCTCAAGCCAAGAAAAGGAGGTGCTGACCCAGGATGTGGGAGGTTTGGAAGGGATCCTGTTGGCATTGGTTTTCAGTGGAGAGATTTTCAGTTAGTAGAATTATCTTAAGGAGAAAAATTCTCATCTCAACAGAGTCCCACCTTTTCGAGAGCTGAAATATCTTGGGTTGCGCTTCTTCATTTTTTAGTATGAAAATTCTCTGCAAGAATATTCCTTGGAAATCACTGGTTTTTGTGACTTTGTCTGCTTTCATCAGCTTGTCCTTGGAGGAAGAAGAAACAGAAGGACAACTACCAGAAAAACAGCTTCCCTCCAGGAGAGCACAGGAGGTTCTCTTTGCTTTCAGTGTCCCAGCAATTCTGTCTGTAGCAGATGCTGTGTTTTCATGGTGGCTCTGACCCTGCTGCTCAGGAACCACTGAAGAACCATGGTAAAGACAATTCAGTGCACTCAAACGTCAATGCCACAGCAGCAGGATGCAGAGCCAAGTGGACTCTACCTTTTGCAGACAAGCCTCTTGTTGTACCAGGGCAAATGTACCAAAGTCATCCTAATTTCTTGACTTTGCATCTGAGCATCTCGAAAGAAATTTCACTTGTGGATGAGTCAAATGGCACACATTGGCTCCATCTTCACAGCCAAGAATCTGAAGCTGAAGATGACGAACCCAAACCACGTGGAAGACTAAAGCCTGGCTATTCCCATTCCTGTGCTTACCATGATAGGAAATTCAAAGTTACAGTAGCTTACTAACAGCAGGGAGCAACTTAGTCCTCCAGGTGTGAAAATATGGGTAATAAATATTAATAGAGCAAAGCTCTGAGAATAGCCAGGGAAAACAAGTCAGAAACACTTTGCAGAATCCCACCGATTAAAGTGAAACTTCATTTAAAATCGTCAAAAGCGGCAGTCCTTCCTTTACCATTTCATTTTTGTCACATCCAAATGTTTCAGTTTGGTAAGAAAAAGCAGCTTTGTTTTAACAGTCTCCGTTGGATTACTTCTGATTTATGTTGTACATCAATCTTAGAATAGGTGGTTTGTTGGGTTTGTTTTAGGAAGAACTGCAGTTTTCAATATGATGCAAAAAATGTAATTTTTGACCCAGGACTTTGCAAGCTCCTTCTTTGTCCAGGGAGGAGCCAGGACCACACTGGTAATTACAGCCCCACGACCATCCTGGCTGGGGCTGGAGTGGGGTTTGCAGAAAGTGCTGATGGATTTGGGAGACATTTCCCCACATTCTGTGCAAACCACTGTGGAAAACAAACCCAGGGAGCACCTGTGATGGAGTGGCTGCCTGTCCTTTGAGGACTCCATATAAATCTCTGCAGCCCCTGTAACCACTGACCCAAACAGTGCCCAGCTCTAATTAAGGCCTTAGAAGATTTCTTGGGGTGTACAGCGGGATGTCCCTTAGTTGTTCCTGCAGCAAAACCCCAACTCTGTCTTGCCAGCCTCCCACACTCAGCTGCCCACTGGAGTCAGTAGGAATTTAGAATGCAGAGGTCTTTTAAGGTCAAGCCTTACATGGATTTTGATCCATCCTGGTCCAAATTTTCAGGATGGAGGAGTCGAGCATCCACATGAAGGCACTAATTCACTGTCTGGACTGTTGAGCACACAGGTACGAGATACCACTTTACCCCAAAACATTCACAGAGGCACCCACAGTGATTTGCTGCTGACTCTTTTATGGAATATAATCATATTACTCTGTAGTGCAGCTGCAACTGATGGCAATGAAACTTCACGTATTGGGAGGACAAACAATTTTGCAACAGCCCATGAAAAGTCAGTTTTAGAATGACACAGATTTTACCAAAAGACTCGTTCTTGCTAAATAATGCAGAACTAAATGAACGGTTATAAAGGCCCTGAAATGGATGGTGTGTCCTGTTTGATTTTATAAAGGAAGAAAATAATAAACTACATTTTTAAACTTATCACTTCAACATCATCCTTGGTGCAAAACACCATGTTCTATTCATTAGCAGGTAGTTCCTGAGATCACTCACTCAGGGACTGGACATTTGATGCAGTTCTTTGACTGTAACAGACTGTCTCTCAGACTCCTTCCTTATGTATAGCAAGCTTGAAACAGAGCTAATGAAGGCCAGATGGCTGCAGGCTCCTTCTCACACCCATAATATTGATGGGAACATTCTGGAGGGAGTGGATTCTGCCCGAGTCTTTTCCTTGTGCCTGACATGATGATAACCACATTGCAGCCTCTGCACTCTTTGGTCCTAACTCGATTCAAATGTTTCCTGGATTTCCAGCAAATGAATGAAGTGCAGCTCAAAAGGAAATATATGCAGGCCTTATTAGAAAAGGTTGTACTCATCACGAATCAGCTAAATACCTTATTTCTGACAGCGGGGAAATCCTTTTATTGCTGAGTTTGTTTGGAAAGATTCTGAATAGTTCATTATAAAAATGCATTCATCTCTGCCAGAATATGTAGAAGCAGCCAAAGAACAAAATCTGGCCCCACTCAAGTCCATGGGATTTGGCATAAACTGGCAGAACTACTGGGAAGAATACTTTGTTCTGGATTAAAGTAGTACATCTTATGTGCTAATGGAACCCACTGAAGTGTGCTCGCCAACCTGAAAAGGCCTTGCAGTTAGGTTCTGTCTGACTACGCTAATTAAGAAGAATAATTAAAGCCCTACTATAATTCTCTGGAACACTGCAGATATCCCAGATATTTCACGGTTGCACAGGATATTGCACAGGATTAGATACTGTCTCTGTTGGTAAATTCCTCATGGTTAGTAATCTCATCTTTTATATTTTGTTTTTAATAAGGAGCTGCCTTCATTCTGAAGCCAGCTCTGTTTAAAGCTGCAAGAAAAAAGTAATTAAATTTGACAGGACTCGCTTTCATGACATATATTGCAGGCTATCTCATGACACACAGACCTGGTCATATTTTTGTTATAAGGAGTTGATTTATTTTCACCAAGTATCTCTTTTAGAATCAGAGTTTTCCTGAATTCTGTATTTCTCTGGCTAAACAAGCCCTGCTGCCTGTCTGTGGCTCTGTGCTCTGCAGCAGTGCTGGCTGCACACCCTGGGTATGTTGACATGTAATGGTTTGAACATTTGACATTTATATGTGGCTGGCATTCATTTTGTTGCCTTGCAACCATCTGGTTCCAGAAGAAACTCATAAAGTGATCCTGAATCATGCAACCACCAGACAGCAAACAGATAGAGCTGTAGGACTCTGACAGCACATTTATCACCCTCCTGTGATAGCTGACACAAACTGCACTGCCCTGTCTTCTCCAGTCTCCATCACACAGACGGGCCAGGGCGGCACTTGAAAAAGAGGATTTGATTCTTCCCAGAAGTGGGAGTTTATGGTTCACCCTGCCTGTGGCCCATCCTGCGTGCAGGCTCTCTGTGTGCCCCCCAAATCTCTGCATGCACCAGCATGTGCCACGGGGTCCCTGCATCTGACATATGGGAACAAACCACCCCGAGCTGGAGAGAGCGACTCCAAAGCTCAGATTTTGAGTTGAATTTTTCCAAACTTCAGAAATACTAGGGGGCAGATTTCAAGTCAGAGCCTTTCATGCTTGTGCATGAAAAGAAAATTACAAATGTACAGCCCATGCTGATCTTGATGGTGTTAGCACAGCTGAGGACAGGGGACTGGCAGTGAAGCGCTGTCCTTTTCTGGCTCCATCACACAGGCCAGCAGCAGCAGGGAAAAAGCCAGCCTGTTTTAACAGAGAGAATTTTGTCCCAAATAATCTTGCCACAAAAGCTGTATTCTTTATTGTCAAGTGTTTTTCTCAGTAGATTAACTGATACAGGAATGAAAAGTTTCTAGGAACAAAGTGCATTCTTTAAAATAGAGCAAGGGGAGTGCAGTTGCATTTTTCTTGGCGGTGGTTTATTTAGGAGGACAGCAGCTCCCCTGTCATTTCACTTGATTGTCCTCCCCTTTTTATTTCCAGTTTCTAAATCTCTGACACTATTCTCATGTCCCTGAAGCAAAGAGATCACTTTTCTCAATAAATAGGAAAACTGAAAAATGCAGGAAGACCAGGTTATTAAACCCGAAGAACTCTCACTCACACATTATGTAATACCAATTTAACAAGAATTTTGCTCTGTAATCATATCCACATAATTCATTCTATAACTGGAACCTTCTCTTTCCAAATTAAATAGGGCTTTTTAAAATAATTGGATAATGTGACAGTACTGCAGGAACTTTGGGTTAAGATTTCGTTATTGGAATGCATTTTTATTTTCAGCTTCCATAGATGTGTACCCAAACACATACTACACACTAATGCAAAATTCCTTTTTACATTACAAAATTCAGCAAATAATAGTAGCAGACACTGGAGGGCACCTGCCTCAAATTCTCACCTACTTAAATATGCCAGAAAGGAAAAGTAAGTACTTATGGTGACTGGAAGGACTTCCTTTTCAATTTCAATTCAAAGTGCCTGTAAAAATATTTTATTAGGTTCACACCGGTTTTCTGAATCTTTAAGATACATGTGTATATCAGATATGGAACCAGACAGGCAGTCTGAGTATGCAGCTGGGAAACCAGGTACAGAACTGACCAAGATCAGCCAGGTCAGCACCAGTGTTAGTATCTCCTCTGTTCATAATTCTTATCTTACAAAAAAAATACAAACATGGGCCACATCGAGGCTGTTCCTGTGCCAGGGATCCTTATATGTCTATGGACAAGACAGCAAAGGCAGGGAGGGAGGCACAGGCAGTTAGGGATGCAGAGCAGGAGCAGAGCTTTGTTATCAAGATTGGTCTGAACTCAACAGAGGCAGGAATTCCCAGTGCCCTTTAATGGTATTGGCTCTTCAGAGAGGGCTTAAAATCTTATTCTTGCAAACTGCATCTCTGTAAGGGGTAGATAAAAAGAGAGGCTTTGCAAAGAGCCAGAGATCTGCATCCATGTCCTTTGCACTATTTTCAACAGCCCACGGGAATGTCTCTGCACTCCTTCAGGGCATCAGCCTCCTGCTTGGACCAGCAGATTGAACAGATTTTGGTTTTACTCTTTTACATTCTGTATTAAAGCAGTGCAGGCCACAGCATCACTTAGTGATGTTCAGATTGCCAAGGTGTGGAATACTCATCTGTTTAAATTCTCAGTGGATGTTGGACATGGAAACTCTCCCAAGCCCAAATCTTGAAGAGTGACCCTGTTCTGCTGTCTGATAAACACTGTCTCTCCATAAACCTGAGTTCATTGCATCAAGCAACAATACACTTCAATAAACAGATAAAAGAGATCAAAAGGATTTTACAGAAAATATTTTTGCAGGAAAAGAAAGACTACTTCAACTCAATTCAAATTTAGTTGTTTGAATTTTATTTTGAACTATTGATTGATTATTCAAATTCTTCTAGGGCTGCAAAAAGTGCATTTTATTCTGTGCACATACATTGGAACAGAAACCTTATTAAAAAGCTAGTGGAGGTTTCCAATCAGAGGGGCCATTTGATAGACTAAGCTATCTTTAGGAGAAAACAGGTTTGCTGTGTTAAGATTAAAAGTCCTAAATTAGTGTCTGGGGTATTGTGCAGGAGTTCTGCCTGAACTGAGACTTCCCTGAGATTCACATAGGTTTAAGAAAGAAAAACACTGAGAAACAGATAGGGCAAGTAAATTAGGACAATATCTGACTGTCTGCTCCCATGTGTGGGTGTAGCTGCTGGTGTCTATATTGCAGCTACGCACACGAAAGCAACAGGAGATTGGAGCCTGGCTTTTCCCAACACCAAACCCAAGCCTGGATTCCTCTTGCACCACAGTTAGGTGCTCCTGTCTTTCTACCTTTTGCTTCTTCAGAGGATGTTGTACAACTTGATTGTACAGCTTCAGTTTTTCCATGTAACACAGCACACAGCTGAACCCCCCCCTCCACTGCCTCATGGGCCTCAGTTGTTTTCCCACTCGGGCTGCACTGAATATCCTGACACCAGGTGTATTGTATTTTTTTTTCCTGGCCTCTCAGTTTACTGAAAAGCATGAAGAAATGCAATGAAATTCCTCTCCACAGAGAAATTCTTCCTCTTTATAAAACAAACTGAAAGGAAGAAGCTTTGTGAAACTCTGAAGCTCTGGGAACTATTCATGCAGCTACAGCTGTCCTAGGGCTGGTGTGAAATATCTGTGAGTGACATGACAGGTAAGAGCATCCAGGATAGAGGAGAATTACCCTGGCCCATTTTCCTCTGATTGCTGAAACTCAGTTGCTCACTAGGAGGAAACCACAGAAATGGGCACGTTTTACAGTGTTGTGTATTAGAAACCTACATAAATGGGCACGTTGTGTAAGCTTTGCTCTGAGAGCCATTATTGTCACTGCCAATATGTACAACTTGATTGTACAGCTTCAGTTTTTCCATGTAACACAGCACACAGCTGAACCCCCCCCTCCACTGCCTCATGGGCCTCAGTTGTTTTCCCACTCGGGCTGCACTGAATATCCTGACACCAGGTGTATTGTATTTTTTTTTCCTGGCCTCTCAGTTTACTGAAAAGCATGAAGAAATGCAATGAAATTCCTCTCCACAGAGAAATTCTTCCTCTTTATAAAACAAACTGAAAGGAAGAAGCTTTGTGAAACTCTGAAGCTCTGGGAACTATTCATGCAGCTACAGCTGTCCTAGGGCTGGTGTGAAATATCTGTGAGTGACATGACAGGTAAGAGCATCCAGGATAGAGGAGAATTACCCTGGCCCATTTTCCTCTGATTGCTGAAACTCAGTTGCTCACTAGGAGGAAACCACAGAAATGGGCACGTTTTACAGTGTTGTGTATTAGAAACCTACATAAATGGGCACGTTGTGTAAGCTTTGCTCTGAGAGCCATTATTGTCACTGCCAATATGTCTTAGAAGCCGGGACAACCCTGGAATGATGGCAGATGATGATTCAAGGCATGACAGCGAGGGGCTCAGGAGGGAGCCTGCTTCTGAGAGCTGATGGCAGGAATAACTTCCAAAACACGCGGCAGGCTGCAATAACAGCGTGTCCCAAGGGCACACGGTGCAGGGAAAGAAAGGGAGAATGGCTGCGAGCTTCCTGCCTGGAGCAAGCCCCGGCACAGTGGCTCTGGCAGCGATGCCTATTGCTCAGTAACTCTTGGTCGCTGATGGATTTCAGCGGTCCCCCTGGGAACTGCCAAGAGGTTTTCCAGCAGAGGCTGGCACCGGGATCTTTCGGCGGCAGTGCAGTGTGGCTGGCATTTAGAAGCACAAATGGTCCAAGAAGATTCCTTGCTGTTCACTCCCCATGACATGGCGCAAGCCCCGAGGTTCTTTTCCAAACAGGATGGAGCATTTCCAAGCTATTTAAATCTAGTGGAAAACCTCTCTGCCCTGATTCTCCTGCTCAAATGCCTCTCTGAGGGTATGCAGGCAGCAAACCACAACCGGAGGGGACCACTGGGGGTAAGGAGAGAAAAATGAAATGTTTTGCAGGCTGTGGTGCAGGGAGGCTCTGCCAAAACTGCCTTAGCTTGGGTACCTGTCCCCGCCCAGGACGGGGCACCTCCTGCAGGACCCGGCTCCAAGCTGGGCTCTGGGAGGAGCCGGGAGATGCGGGTGGCAGCTGGGGGGAATTTCCAAGCTCAGGCTGTGTGGTCTCGATGCCTGCCAAGGCAGGTGAGTGCGGAGGTGCTGAAGTACAGCGTGCCCATCAATCCACATCGGTCACACGATCCCCGAGTGCCTCGTTCAGCGGAGCATCCTGTCCCCAGAGGGTGCATCCTGTGATACCTGAGCAGCAGAGAAAGAACAGCCTGCCCCAGTTGCAGCCAATTCAAAAGAAAAATGAGATACCAGCTGCCAACTGGAACATAACTCTTTTGTATGCATCTTTATATATGTCTCATCTCTTACCCTTCATGCAAGAAGCTTTAAAAATATTTATGGATAATACGTGCCGATCCTTCCAACACAGCTATGTTACTGCTGAGGCCTTGCTATGGCCACACATCTTTGGTATCAGCAGCATTTTGCTTTATTATTATCTCTGAGCAACTATGTCTTCTTATCCATTTTCCCTCCTGTGTTTTTGTTTCTTTTTCTAATTATTTCCTGGTTTTATACTGGAGGTGAAAAGCTGAATGTCTGTTCAATCTCCAGTACCAGAATAAAATACCTATCAATGCAAACAAAGGAGAAGTAAGTTCCAGGGGTTTTTTCACCATCCTTGCAAAAAGCAAGACTACAGTAATTTTTAGAAATTTCCTGCTGGATTTTGGAGAATTTTTTTAGTATTTGAACCAACCAACACAAAAGCCATTCTTATGCAATACTTAAGGAGGTATTTCACTCAAGTTCTGAACACTGTTGGAATGTTTTCAAAGGAAAAAATGAAGGAAAGTCCACTATTAACAGGCAGTTAGAGAAATTTTCAGATTACTTTCAGTTTCTTACTTATCTTGGCACGCCATTAAAATAATTGCACTTGCTGTAGTACCAGAGAGATTGATTAGACTGAAAACTTTATTGTTAGCCTCTTTAACATTATATTTACCCCTTTTGGCAGCTTTTGATTCAGAGTGAGGCACTAAGAATAAAAAATGGAAAGTAATGTCTCTGAAGAAGCTTCCATTTTAGTAGCTTTAGTTAAATCACTATAAAGGGGAGCTCTGGTTTAGTCTCGTTTTCTTGGGATTAAAGACTTTTAATTATTGCTTGCAATCAAGCTTTCTAGCCTTGCGTGAAGCAACACATTAAAGCTGGGATTTTAAAAGAGCCTAAGGAAAACATTTATCATTAAAATTCAATGGCACTGGCAGCTTAGCTCCCTGCCTCCTTTGAACATCTCGGGGTTTCCTTTTAATAAAGTAACATCTGTGAAATTTAGAAAATAATATTAATTTTCACCCCCTCTGGATTTTTAATGGCTCTATTGACCCAATGCAAGCCCATCCTCCACTCCTGCAAGCCCTTCCTGCACATTTCCTGGGAGCAGTTTTTAATCCCAGCATTGTTTTTTATAGGAATACGATATTTCTTCAAAGTAGGGAACTTTCAGGGCCAGAGTGAGTGTATTCTCTAAGCATTCTCTAAGCATTCTCTATTCCTGTGCCAAGAAGATGAGCACCAGCTCTGGTCATGGACCAGCTGAGGGAGTGGCTGCAGAGCATCCCTGAAATGTCTGATCCAGAATGAGGCCAAGGTGGAGTCTGTGCACGTGTGTCTGAGAGTGAGTGAGTCTGGAGGGCCTGACCTGTGTTTGTGCTAAAGTCTTAACTGATAATGATAATTTTACAGTCTAGGAAATCACCCTGGTACTCACCCTGGTACTTTGGGAGCAGAGGCTCCCAAAAGCAAACCAGCACAGTCTGCTGCTGAACTGAGACCAGTCCCTAAGTCTGTGCCCTGCCAGCCCCACCAAATACCCTTAGACAAAGCTCCTGCACTAAAAGTGGCATTTATCTTTAATTCTTTCTCCTTCCCGAGTTTCCACTGTATTCCCATTACGGACAGAAAATTGGCAACTGCTCAGATTAAACACCAGAGTGAATTTGCTTGGCTCCAAGGAAGACATTTCTGTGTCGAAAGGTAAATTATGTTGCTGTTTTTCCACCTGTTAATGTGCAGATTATATAATAGAGATACTTTTCAATTTATTTTTTTCTTCTTCAGATTGCAATGACGTTGAAGATTTGACCTTCACAGCTTCTTCTTTGCTTCATAGAATAATGCCAATGCTTTTGTCAAAAAGGTCAAAAAGTAGTATTTGAAACCATAAGGATTTTGCTTGCTGCTTACAGAGATTATTTTAGTGGTAAATCTTACAGAAACTTTAGTCCAAAGCCATTTTTTAGGTTTAAATCTTTGGCAATACAAGAGCTCAATCCTAAAATTTAGATGGTTGTGGGTAACGCTGTTGGAAATGCAGATGTGTGGGTCCCAATTTGTGTGTGTTTTGGGATGTCTTGATTTCAGGGTAGCCAGGCTGTAACATCTTTTGAACTCCCAACTTCCTGGGATGGTGTAGTCAGGACATTCGAAGAGCAGTCCCAAGACATAATGAAAGGGCGAGTACAAGTGGTGAGAGCCCCAAATGAATGGGCTTAACTTGGAAGTTGAACAGAGGCTGAGCTCTAACCAGTGATGATTTCCTGCAAAGGACTCCAGCTACACACACATCAGCAGCAGAGATGGCACACAGGAGCCCACTGAAGCAGCTGGGCTTTGTATTTTCTGATTGCTATTGAATATGCAATGGGAATTTCTCGTTACTTTTTAATCTTTCCTTAAACAAAGTCATAGTTCTTCCACAGTCACCTCGGAGACAGGGAGAGAAATATTTTCCTAACAATTACTGCAGTCAGCTTAGCTGGGCATTTGAAAGTACCAGACATTTTAAAACATACAACATCAGTAATCTTTAAAAATACTTTATTTTAAAAATATTATTTGGGAAAAAAAGGCCTTGCTCCCTTTATTCAGCAGG
>NW_008236180.1:7446137-7455192 GCF_000691975.1 Corvus brachyrhynchos
TTATCTTTATTTTCTTACTGTTTGTGGGATGAATTGAAAATCAGCATTTTAGATAAATTTACCTAGCAGCAATTAACATTTAATTTCCTTTAAAAATATAGAAACAAGATTAAAATGCCCATTGGGGGTGATTTATCCTTGATTAAAGTTTAGAAGTGACTGAGAAAAGTTGATGTTCAGTGCATTAATCACGAAATAAGAGAATGAAAACTTATGTTTGATATTCCAGAAGCAAACTTGGAAGTGGCTCGGAAACTGGCTAAGTTTATTTTTATTATCAGGGAAATAAGCGTCTTGCAGGCACACACAGGTGACCACAGCCCACTGAAGAAGAAGAGCAGGTTTTCATTGAACCCAGTGATTTGGCAGGCTATGAAAGATGGGCTAATATTTGCACAGTCAGTATTTTCTATTTCCTTAGATGTTAAAGGAAAGAAGGAATTCAAATGTGATAACTTGTGACAACTTACAATGATCTGTATTAATTTATTATTTATTACTATGATTATCTCACTGGAGAGTGAGTGGATCTATGATTTAGACCTGCCCACCTCTGCAGAAACCCAGGGGTGTGCAACTGCTCTGCTTCCCCTTCGTAAGGACCTTGTCCAGCTCCATGCATGAAGGGCTGGGACCTCAGTGTACACAGCAATTATGGAGTGGACATGTAAAAATGGAGACAGAATCATGACATTTTTATGGCATTTTGACTCTTTGCAGAATGTCTGAATAATTTGGAATCTGGTCCATAAAAAATAATATTCCAGATTGTTCAAAATGCATATGCAGTTGAATAATCAGTTTATATGTCCAATTATTTGACTTGTGAGTAGATTGGGTAAAACTTGGCATATTTTTTCCACCATATGGTTGTACTAACTTTCTTGAAAGAAAAAATGACCTGAAATTCACATAAATAACTGTCCCACAGTTTTTCCTGTCTGCCTGATTTTGTCTATTTTCCCCACTAGCAACCAGAGATCCAATAAACTATTGAAGGCTAAAGGCTGATGTAAGTCCTTTTTTAGGGCTGTGATTTCAACAACAGTGTATGAAGAGCTTTTTTTTAAAGGAGGGAAGAAGAGCAAACAGCTAGAAAAACAAAAAATGTAAAGTGCTTGTGCAAAAATCTGTCATGGACATCTGGACCACCCTTGTCCAGCTCAGGAAATGTAACACCAGTCATGCTTCTAAGTGAAGAGAATCAATTGCACTTTCTGTTTGTAGAGGATCAAAGGTCCTCTGTCAGCTCTTCTTTCAGGCTGGGCAGTAACTCGAGGTCTGGGTGCAGGTCTCCATCTCCCCTCAGTCCTGCAGCACAGCCAGGGCATCACAAGGTGGTTCCAGCCATGGTGGAGCTTTGGCTCCTCAGCATCCCTGAAATCAGGCAGCTGTGCTCTGTGATGCTGCAGTGGTGATGCAGAAAGAGGGAGAGTCTGGCCTGAAAGTCACAGAAATCACCTTTTTTTGTGAACACTTGACTCTTGAGCCCAACTGTATCACTGTTGCTGTAGCACACATACAACTCACTGAGTTACCAAGGTTTAAATCTTGCTTCTGTAAATGCAGAGTATCTCTGCTTTATCCCTAAGATTTTGGGACACAGGGGTACAGAGCATAGATTTATAACCATCTTATTTTTGGAATACCTAAACTGTTGCTGACGTGATAGACTGTATTTGCTCCAAAGGACTCGTATAACCAAACAGACACAGTTTGATTTAAGATTAGATACTTTTGTAAAAACAAAGCTTTACAAAATGTAAGATGAGGGAAAATTTGCCATATTTATAGTTCAAATACCAAAGAAATCTCTCTCCCCAACACTAATGGGTCTAGACATCTGTTTTTCATGCTTAAAATACAAACGCTGTAACAGCAAACCAGTTCACAACTGCAGGAATTGAAGCTGTCTAGAAATGAGAATAAAAATGACTGGTCCTCCACAGCAAGCAAGAAGCAGGGGGAAAAAGCCTCTTGCAATTAGTGGTGGAAAATAAAATTAGGTATTCAAAATTATTGCAGCCATATGTAAGATGGACTCCCTCACCACCGAAACCACAGGCAAAGCACAGTTTGGAGCACTCTTCATAGATGATCCCTAAATAGCTGGGAGCAATTGGGACTTTTTGGGTCCAAGCTATCCCATACAACCACATCAGAAAATACCAGAAAATATTTTCTCCACGTGTTCTCCCTCACCCCTCAATCCTCATTCCCACAGCAGAAGGTTGTACATCCAGTTAAAAAGCAGTCCCAATCCATCATCAGCTATCCAAGGTTACATCCATCTTCTCTCAGGTCTGTTCTTTTTATAATGAATTCTGCTCTCTGCTGTCTCAATCCTCATGAGAGCCATTGATTCACAGTTTCAAATGTAACATGGACAACATGAAAAGAATCATCTATAAAAAAATACAGATGGCCAAATTCACTGGGTAACCTGGACAATGTTCCTTTAAGTCTAAAGCCTCTATTGTGCTAAATACCCAGCTGTTAACAATCTCTTCTAGAGGCTATTGAATGCAGGAAAGACATGTTTTTAGCAATTAGAAAAATAATAGTACACTTACACATGGCAATATTTAGCAGAGTTTGTTTGGTTAATAGGTCAGCAGTTTGGGACAGTTGGTGGTTGTTATGGGGCAGCAAGGAGAGTTTGTGCAATGAGACATCCTGGCAAGAGCGCTGAACCCCCAGGTACCCATGGGGCACCCTCAGATGAACATGTTCTATATAATCCAAAGCACTCAAAAGACATCCCTCATTCCATAGCTTCCTTGTATATGTAAAAAAAAGCTTTGAAAACATTTTTTGATAGGTTTGTACAGCATCAGGGAACATGCACATATATAAACCAGAAAAAATTGCACATGGTGGAATAATATTTTGGGCATATAAGGATATTACACATGCAAGGCTTGAACCAAAGTTCATATTCGTAAATACTTTTTATGTAGAGCAAGAATTTAATAAGTGATTAAGTGCTTTCCTCATGCCTTGCAGGAATATGCCATGCAAGGGGCTGGTCTGAGGCGTGAGCAGGTGCATGTTAACACTGCTGCCGGAGCAGACGTGTGTCTGCTGCAGAGATTTATGGTGCCTTCCTCATGGCAGCATGAGTTTGGCTGGTGGCCTTTGTAATTTATCTCTGCTGATATCATTATGTGCCTAGAGAACATTTATCTTCCTCAAAGTAAAGAGTAAATGATTGTTTTAACGAGGAGAAAACAAGGCTTATTACAACAGCCCTGGACTAGGGACCACAGAAAGGCTTGGATTTTTAACACGCTCCAATCTGTTTTAACAGCTGCTTATGGTTACTACAGTCACTGAACAAAGATATGGTTATTTTACCTTTCCTCACTGATGGCCCAAGTTCCCTCTTATTTTCTCTGTCTTTGCAGAATGGCAGAGGCCATGCTTGGAGCTGCTAGAGTCAGACAGGTCTGTGCAGTTTTCTGCCTGCAGTGGTGCAACTGGCATGCTGAAATCTCACCCTGAAAATCGCATTACATAAAAGGATGTAAAAAAAGGGGCCATATCCAATCTAAATAATCCATCCATTGACCTTGATGGTGGTTTCCAGTATTTTTGGATTCATGGACCCCCACGGAGTCTCTGACAATAGACCTGCTTTTCCTGGTTATATATTTTGCAGAATCTTAAAATTAGTTCACAGTCACCACAAGGTCCATGGAAAATATACATAAAATCACACATCTAAGGTATTTATAAGACACTAGCACCTAAATTCCTACAATCCTAATGGGTGAGCATTAAAAAACCTTGAGGAGGTTTTATTACTTGCCCAACAATCAGACTAGATATACAATTATGCTTCCTTTTTGTTTCTAAGCCACATGCTGCCCTAAAAAACCAGTTTCAGTACAGACTATGTCTGTATCTATAGTAGATTTCCCTCTAGCCAAAGACAGAGCTGGTGGTGAATTTGCAATTCATCAGAATAAAAGCAATTTCTTTCCAGTTTTGTTATTCTTCTCCCTTCCTGGGTATGGGCAGAGACATAAAAGAACAGGACCTCCCACTAATCTGAAAAAAGTAGATGCTAGAGAGAAGTAAAATGAGATTTTCATACGGAATCAGGGCTTTGGAGGTGTCAAGTGTTGGAATATGACTGTCCCAGCCCTCATGCCACTAGAAGGGAAAATGGAAATTAATGCTGGACTGCTGGGGTTGTGAAGGAAGCAGCACAACCACAGAAGCAGCACCAATTTTTTTGAACACAGGCCCAGTTTTTACTTTGGAACAAGAACTTGAACTCACATGAATTGTGTGAGGGCCTGGCCTTGGATAATCAGTGGGTGCTCAGTATCTGGCAGGATCAAGTCCATGGTGTACAAGAATCTTGGCCCAGATTTGAAACACCGCTTCTTCTGCTTTCCAACCCCATGGTGTAACCACCAGACCGCAAACGTCTTTCCCACTTTTTTGCTGTTAAGAAGGAAGCATCAGTTTTCAGGCTTGGAGAAATGTGGTGGACTGAGGGCAGGAAAGATCTGTCATTCATAAGAAAATGTGGGTTAGAATTTCAAGATCTATTTAAATTTTAAATTTCCTTAATGCTGATAGAGTCAGGGGGCAGAAGAAGGTTCCTTTCCCGTGGCTCTCACTGCAGCATGCAGCGAGATCTCTCCTCTAGCTGCCTTCTAACGTGTCTGCAAACACTAATGACACATTTAATTCCTTCACACTTTGGAAAACAGTGGCACCTTGCACAAAACAGACATCTGGCTCATTTTTGATTCTTCCTTTTTCCCAAGGCCCCAAAAGGGACCTTGAATTAATGCGCATTCCTGATTAGCATGATGATATAAATCACAGCAAGCTTCTTTCATGTGGAGATGTGAAGCCAGGCTCCGGAGTGCCCTGCAGTGCACACACTTGCAGCAACATGTAGTGCAGTGACACCAAACAAAGCTGCTGCTGCTGTCATGTGCTACACAAACTGCTGCACTTATCTCCAAGGATGTGGGAACTTTATCTGTTTCAACCCTTTGCTCTCAGACATTTTGAAGTTAATTATGAAATGTGCCAAGGGGGAGGCAAGGAGAAGCCTTGTTAACCTTTTCTTTCCGCGGTTTTCCCCCCTCATTGCATTTACATTGGCCTTGAAGAGCTGGGACATTTTGCAGATGGTTTAGGGTCTATAAATTCTTATTTAAATCATCGTGAGCCAAGTATAACAGGTAGCAGCCCAGACTTCTCCAGAAAGGACAAACTCCAGCTAAGCATGTAAATAATACTCCAGTGCTTTTTAGTATATAAATACATACACTGAGCCAGGTGCTCTGGAAGGTTTATTCACATTTTCCTATTGTTGCTCTGTGAAACGCACTGGGTATGCATCGCATGACTCTGCAATATTTTTTTAAAACACTATTTCTCAGTGAATAGTGCAAAGTAACAGGCTAAGGGAAGGTGATACTTCCTTCACTGCTCATCTCAGGTGGTTGGTAAAGACAACCAAAACTCTGTCTTTATCCACCAAGTCCCAAATGGCTGAGTCCAAACAGGCTGTTGGCAATCATGGAAAAGTGCAAGGAAATTACCTGCTCGAGATCAGGCCGGTGTAAGAAATGATGGGCAATCAAGGAGGACAATGTTATGTTTTCTTTACCGATGGTGAAGAGTGTGGCAATAACAGAGCATGGAAGTATTGTTCTGTGCTGAGTTCAGACAAACAGGGTACTCATTTCTACTCATTACTGCCCATTCCAGCTGGGAGTGTCCTGAGACAGGCCCTGATGGCACCTTTCACTTGTTTGAGGAAGACATATCCTCTGTGGCCCCAGTGCCCCTGTGGGGAAGATGCTGCTATCTTCCTCTGGATGTTTTGAGAGTGAATGAATAAAGACTCCGCACAATGTATTTCTGATGAAGAATCCTCTGCACATATTAACTGTTTTTAGTTATGAGTGAAGGAATAGCATTTCCACTTTATTTTTTTCCCCTGAGAAATTCAAGAATCTTTTCCAGGTTAGTTTCTTTTTATACCTTTTTTTATATCTTTTTTTCCAGTCCCTACCTTCCAACTGTGCATCATGGTCCATCTGTTGGTGAGCCTAGGAGTGTTAAATGTATATAGCTCCCTCCAGAGTTTCCCAGTGAGATTCAATGAAGTTCCATGAGGGACACCTAGCTCTTCTCCCACAAGTGCCCCAAAAGAGAGATATATTATTAAATTCCATCTATTCTTGTCTGACACCTGACATAAGAAGCTGTAGATTAGAAGTCATTCACAAGCATTGAGAAAGATGTTGCCTGTGCCTTTAAAGTCTATTCTGAAGCAGAATAACATTTTACAGGTGACCATCCATAGCAGCTGAAATCACCTGGATGAAAACAGAGTTTTTTCAAGAAAGATCTTCTTTAATAATGTACTTTCACTAATATTTTGTAGTAGTCTTGTGCCTAAACCTAAAGGCTGTCCTAGAAAGCTGCTAGGGCACACTAATTCCCACCCCCCTATAAAATACACCCCTGAAATTGAAATAGAATGCAAGCAGTTCTACAGGGTATATATTAGTTGTAAATGCACATACTCAGAACTTTCAGGTCACCCAGTACATCCCTTGGTATTCCCTCTTAGAGACAGGACTCCAGAAGCAGCACTGCTATGGTTTATGGATATGGCTTTTCGGGGACCCAAGTATCTACTCAGAGGATCCCTTTTTTCAGACAAAACAGTATTCTCAGAGCTGTTGGCTGATCAATCTTTGGTTTCCTGGCCTGCTGCCTTCACATGTGGTGGCCTATCCTTGCTGTTCTGGCAAAGGGAAGAGAAAATATTTGGCCTGTGGGAACTGGACAACTCAATGCCCTGTATAGCTAACAAGAGTGCATGATCCTGAGTTCAAATATTCTGTACCTGTTTTGCACAGGAATGAATATTACACAAGGTGCCAGGCAAGTGAAGCATAGCTAATGTAAAAACACCTTGGTCTGGTTCCCAGTTACCCTGCAGCTGTGTTAGTATTTACAGCACTGAGAGTGAAGTGCCCCTGAATCAGAATAGGAACAGCTTTTATTCTCTTTGAATGCATAAATCAGGCCACATAGTTCTGCTGGAATTACCGGCTATTTGCACTCATTTGTCTCCCTCCACGTGCTTTGCCCAGCAGGTAGCCTGTAATTATTTGATAATAAAAATTATAGGCATTTTTACATTGCTGGTCCTCTGCAGGAGCCGAAGATTACCCAGCAATTTTTACACGAGCTGAGAATGTAAGCCTGATGTCCTGGCAGACTTCCAGGTTGGAAGACTCCATCGCCTGTCTAAATCCTCCTGGTATTTCTAACAGGCTGTGGCCCTCTTCTCATCCTCCCGGGGCGGTGCGCGGCCGAACAGCTGCATCGCCGCGCTCGGCCAGCTCTGCAGCACCAGGGTGGCGGGAGGAATTCTTCCTCCCCAAAAAATTGCTCATGGCTTGGTTACTTTGATAAGGTCCCTTGGGAGCTGCGGGGATGAAAGAGGCCATATGAATGAAATCTATCGTTATGCCCTGTGGGTCTGATATGTGATAAAAGCTCGCGATGGTTTACATATGATTATTAAAATTTTCAGACACCTGCGTGAAAACTACTCTGCTTCGGTTTTATTCTTTCCCTCAAACAAATGTTTTTCAAATACTCTGAAAAAAATGAAGGAGATTAGTGTTAGAGGCTGGGAGTGTCATATGAGAGGTGTGTAGCCAAAATAAAAGTTTGTTAGTGTTAGAAGATTACCTGTTCCATCATTTTTCTCATTTTAAGTTGGCTATGCCTGAAAAGAGTGAGAGCTGCTTTGTAAAGAAAACCTCTTGCAAAATTATTTCTTTCTCTCTATTATCATTATAAAGGACAGCTTTTTTGCCTATGCATTTGATAATTTATGTATTTGTAAATATAATGAAACCACAGTGGTTTGGACATTTACCGAGAATGACTGGTCTGGGGAATTTGAGAAACAAAAGGAGATAAAAACATCAGCTAGAAAAAGGAGTGCCTGCATTACAAATGGACTTTGTTATTTTTTATCTTGGCAAGTATCATTAAACTTTAATTCTTTATGCACCCATGACAGATAAGTTTGTCCCACTTCGCATTAAAGATGCTATGCATTATTTTTGACAAAGTCATTAAACCCACTGCAATGAGACCTCACCCCAGCATGCTGAAGGTCCTGCTTAGCAAATAGGGGACTGTGGAATCGGGCCTCAGCTTCTCCCCACTGCACGAGCTTCCTTTTTTCCCCTAAAGTTCCTCTTTATTTGGTGAAACAGCCAGTTTCACCAGGAAAAGTGAGTGCGCAGGGTCCCGGGGTTCTGCCGGGGGCATACATGTGTTTTGATTTCTTTGCCTCATTTGCAAAAACTGAACCTAGTTTTTTAGTCTGGAAAAATGCATTAAACCTCAGCCTTTAGTGCCAGCACCGTAAGTGTTGGCCTGGCAGAGCCATGGCAGCTCAGCCTCTTCCCTCACTGCTTCCAAAGGCAGCCGAGCCCTCACACTACGGGACACGCGTTGTTTTATGCGCTCAAAGAGAGTGAACAAGCTGGTTCATTGATGCTCACCAATACAAAGAAAAGTGTTGTTCTGTCTCAGACACATCTAAGTTCAGATTTGTGCCCTTGCTTCGTGCCAAGAGCTGATTTGGAGTCCTTTATCAATTGTGGCTCTGTCCCACAGGCCTGGTTTGGGGAATGGAGAGGGAAGGGCTGGCATGGGCGAGCACCGCCTGAGGTGGGCATTCTGACTTGCCCCCAAACGGTCCCGTGTTTTTTATGTGTAGAGTGTTGAGACGGTTTTTAAGGGATTTACCCCATTCTTTTGATGGCCGTGGCGGTAATGGAGGGTCTGAGGGTGCCAGGGACACAGTGGGCAGGAGGACCAGGCTGTGGGGACGTGGGGACAATCATGGCCTGGGGATGGAGGGACGACCCCCTCATGGCGTCCCACAGCACAGACCTGGCCCGAGCCCCCCAACGGCCTCCAAGCCCTCGGGGGCCAGGGCAGCCCCAGCGCCGCGGGTGCGGTGAGGGGGGGCCGGTGC
>NW_008236180.1:7455574-7455895 GCF_000691975.1 Corvus brachyrhynchos
GGAGTCAGGGTCGTACCCTCATGGGGCTGCCCGTCACCTCCCTCACCCATCCGGGCACAGTGAAGGGGTAGGAGCGGGCAGGAGGGTGCGAGGAGCTAGAGTGCAATGGGACTGTCTGTAGGGAGAGTGCAAAGGGACAGAGAGGAGTGTGCGAGAAGTGTGCGAGGAGAGCGCAGCGGACTGGGAAGGAGGATGCAGGAAAATCTAAGGAGAGAGAGAAGAGGGTGCAAAGAAGCGGCGAGAAGGGGGCGAGAGGACCGGGAGGGCGCGAGGAAGTCGAACGGCGGGTCCCGGTGGGGCCGGCGCCGGGACGGGGATCCC
>NW_008236180.1:7456061-7466743 GCF_000691975.1 Corvus brachyrhynchos
CGGGGAGCGCCCCGGAGGGACACCGGAGCCCCGCGATGCTGCCCCCGAGCTGTGGGGCCGGGAGCGGGGACAGAACCCCTGAAGCCTTTTCCGAATGAGCGCCTTGCGGGGATGCCAGGAAGGGCTGGCGATCCGGTGCTGAGCTGCCCAGGGAGCTGCTGAGCTGAAGCTCATCCCCTGCCTCCCACCCGAGGCTCCCGGAATGGTTGGGGTCGCTGCCTCCTCCCCAGAGGCAGGCGGGCATCCCCTTTGGCACCGCAACCCGTTCCTGTCCCGAGCGTGGTGCACGGAGAGCACTGAGCAGAGTTTAGCTGCAGGAAGGGCTTAGAGGTGATTCTCACTGGAGTCGGGAATTCTCCCTGGGAGGATCCAGCACCTGCCCTGGCAAGGGACAACCTCACAAGTAGCCTCCTGCTCCAGGGACGTGACACTGAGCCCCACTGTGCAGACAGACTCTCGGAGCAGTGCAAGCTGCATCTTTGCGGCTCCCTTTCAGAAAGGCATCTTTCAACCCCATAGCTCTTGGAGCAGTTTCAGAAGAAAAGGTTCTGGCTTAAGGGACCATATGGGAGAACAAAGGCAACTGTGCTGTGAAAAAACCACAAAATTATTTCTGTTTATGACAGGGAGCAGAGTCTGAGGGAGACTCCTCCACCCTCAGACAGTATTTTCCTAGGAAATGCAGAGGAGACCCTTGGTTGAGACTCGGCAGTCCTGAACAGAAGAGGCAGGTGAAAGGAAGGGTGGGAGGATGTCCCTGAGGGCCCGGTGCAGTCTGGAGACTGAAAATCCAGGCACCAGGTTCCTACTGCTCTTTCTACCACTTAGTTCACTCATTTGAGGTTTTGGGCACCAAAGCTCTGACACTGACTTGCCTCTCAGCTCAGGGCTTAGTGATCAAGGCAAAGGAACCGTGTAGTGACAGCTATTGGACATTACTTGCATTAAGTGTGAAGGACCAGACTACAGAAAGAAACCTCTGAGCAGGGCACTTCTGTAGAGTTACTTTCCTGTTCTCCTTTTGTGGGATGTTTGTCATGTGTTTGCAAAATAAAGCTGAGAAATATGAATTCTCTATGTATCTTATTAGCTCAAGTTGCTCTGCTCAGGGATCTGTTATACTGCATTATGCAAGTTTACTCACTGAAGTCTAATTAGAATAATTCTTTCTTAAATCCTCGTACAATTTCTCTTAGTCCAGCCTAACTTAAACTCTCTGCTTCTTGCATCTGATGTCAGTGAGAGAATTTTCATTGATTTCAGTAAGAATGGAAACTGAACCTCAAAATAACTGTTTAAATACCTAAGTCAGACCCAGAAATCATTAAAATCAGAGTAAGCTTTGCTCACTGTGAGCAAGACTGGCATTCTGCATTTTGCGTGAGGCTGAACATTAGCATGAGCATGACACCAGTGCATAATTAGTTGAAAAACCACTTTAGTTAGGTAACTGAATCTGACTTTGGAGTCTCCTCCAGAAAAGAATCACTCATTCCTGGAAATGTCCCCAGAGACTTGCTGAGTTTTACCTAAGCTTTCATTAAAGTCTTTACATTCCAATAACACCACGGTGATATTTTTCATGTATATCTTCTCCTACACGATTTTAACATAAAAGATCTATTCCTGCTTTCAATGTTTATTTTTAAGCTTGAAAATGACAGAGTTGAGGTAAGATAAGAACACCAGTTGCATTCAGTTATGAGATTAGCAAGAGAATCCCATAAGTGATAGAACAACATTCAGCATAGAGATGTGTGTCTATTTACACACATATATCTGTTTTTACTATTAAACCAACATCATTGTCTTTGGTTCAAATATTTATTTGGGTAATGTTTACTTAGCTAATTTTTTTTTTTTTACCAAGCTGATGGTTTCTATTCTTCATTTTTCAAGCTGGCCAAAAAAAATCAACAACTAATGTGCTATGCTGGATCGTGTGATATGATTCTATTTCTTCTTTCAATAATTATAGGCTAGCCACGTTTCAAAGTATATGGATATAGATAAAAACAGGGCTGAGATGTAAAAAAAGCACAAGTGAAAAAAATATCGTGTGGTTTCTATATTTTCCCCCCAAGCACAAATTGTTGAGTAAGGAGATTTTCAAAAGCCAGAAATTGCTGTGAAGAAAACCAAAGCTGGAATCCAATGCTAGGGGAGGCTGCATCTGGCAGAACAAAGTTTGGAAAGAGGTTTTGCTTTCAGTGGGATCCTGTGTTTCCCCACAACAGGGCATATGTCATCTCTAAAGACAACATTTTCATGGGTGAGATAAAATCACTGCTGAAATCAACTTCAAAATTAGGAAGCACCTATACAATGCTCTTACACAAGTGCTTTGGTGTTCTTACTCATTTGCTGGTGGAGATAAAGGTATGAAAGAAGAGAAACTTCCTGATTTTAAGATGGTGTATCTCAGATATAATAATCCCAAGAAACTGACAGTGAGAACGTGAGAATTTCAATGTGTAACCCTTCTTCTGTAGGCTAAGAGTGCTGCCAGAAACTGAAAATATGATTCATAGAACATCTCCTTCTCTTCCCATTTTAAATTGTGTAAGATCTGAGGGGTTAGTAATCTGCAATCTGTGGGTTTTTTTCTTTAAGGACTTAAAAGGTCTCATGGTTTAAAATGCAAAATTAGAAAAGTTCTATTTCTGCATCTTAGAGAAGAAGCTCTGATGTTTATTTGAAATGGCAGAGCTTCAGAGTGTTAAGTGATAAGAGAGTTGAAATCCATCATTATTTTTGAGTTTTAGCAGGGTGATGGTGTGATAATTGTGGCTTTCATAGTGGTGTTTTCTCATTTTCAGTGAATAGCTTATTAAATCATCACGGTTTGAATTCAGCTGAAACTGAATGCTGCAAAGAAACTCAGCTCCTGTGGCACTGTTAGATAGATATTTGGATTGGTGCAACAGCAGTTCTCTGCTTACAGCTGGGGTGAGGGCACATAAATCAACAGGAGAAGTCTCACCACAGAGTGCTTGAAGAGATTTGCTTGAGATTTAGATTTTAAAATAATGCTTTAAACTTGAGTGTATAGCAGGCACTGAAAAAGCCCCTCATGGTTTCCCCTGGGTTAATAAGAAACACTGACAAATGTGTGACATTTTGGCCTTGTCTAACTCCAAGACTGTGGTCTTTGGAAGCAGCTTTCTCCTGGCACTCTGGGATCAATGTATACACCAAGCTCCCCACTGAGACAATTGGATTCACCTTGTTCACACTCTCACTAAATCCACAAGTGCTGGACACAGCAGGTTATGGCTTGGCTCTCCCCTGTTGATACAAAAACACAATGACATGTTATTTTTAAAGATTTTCAGAGGAAAAAAAGATCATTTTTCCCAGTTAGGCTGCCTGGAAAAGACAGATGAAAATATAAATGACAGCAAAGTTTTGCTGCAGAAAAGCCCCCAGAGTTTGTTAGTTTTAAGTAGCACAAGTCCCGTTATTAGATTATGCAGCGCGTAGGTTGAATGTCAGCTTTGATTTTAGCATCTGTCGGCAGAGTTTAGGAGAACTGGAACACATCAAAACTTGGCTAATGTGGACAGGCAAAACTGTATACTGAAATTTCAGGCTGTCTAGAAACCACACCCAGACCCCAAAACACATGTTAGAAGTAACTATAATTCTGTGCTCCAGCTGAACAAGTAACCTTTTTCTGTGGTCACTTGTGACTCTTAAGTTAAATGTGTGTGTATTGCTGGTGTGGGCTCTGGATCAGTTTCCCACCTTTCTGCAGAGCTTTTTCCTCAGGATGCCTTCTGCTATGACTGCTTTTGAATGCCCTTCTCATCCTTGGCTTCACAGGAGCCAAGTAGCCTCAGAATATTAGATCCTATTAGATCCTATTTTTATTACTATAAACAGTATCCTTGCAGCAGTGCCAAGAGTCCTGTTGTGTTAGGTGCTAAATAAGGAGAGAACAAAAGGATTGTTCTTGCTTTAGTGGGTTTACAACCTAATTTCCTGGACTTAGATTTTCAACAGTGAGTACTTGACATGGCAGGGACCTGCTGGGATTCCCAGCTGTGTCCCGCAGTTTAGTAGCTATTGCAGTTGCTTAGGTCTCTACGTCCCTAAATGCCTTTGTGCATCCAGCCCTTATTTCTAGTCCCATGGAGGCCAGGCAGGGATTCTGAAGAGCAATGAACAATGTGCTTACACAGGAGAGCAGCTGTCCCCTGTGGGAGCGGGGAGCTGGGACAGCTCCATGGCAGTGGGAGACTGAAAGGCCACTCAGATCAAAGCTTTGCTCAATCCCTCAAAATCCTGCCAAACAGGTGGACTTACGTTGCCTACTACATTGTGCCTCGAGAAGTTCACCCTGCCATACAAGCCACATGTTTTTCCTCCCTTCATTCACTCCCAACAGAATCTCTTTATTCACTGCAAGGAATTCCTTCCCTTCCTTGGTGTTTGTGCTTTGTGAATATTTATAGGCTGTTATCATATCCATCTTGCTCACCCAGGCTATATGTACTCTGCTCTTTTAATCTTGCTTCGTAACTCAATCCCTCCCACCCCCTCATCATTTTTTGTTGTTCTACTCTCAACTCCCGCCAGTTCCAGTTGCTCATTTTGCTTTGGGTAAACGCGGTATTTATGTTAATATTATGTGGTGGGTGGTCCTCTCTGCACTCTTGGTCCATGTGAGTGATTTAGATGTTTGAAATGAGGTTGACATTTTATAGCCAAGCCATGGCTGATTACTGGTTCCGCTCTTCAAAGCACTCCAGGAAAATATATGCTTAGCCATCACTATTAAAAATGGCCATGATAGCGTCTAATAAAGTGTCTGTGCAGGGGTTCAGGGGCATTGCCAAAACCTGCATGGATGCTCTACACATTCAAAATGACAGTGTGGCATTAGTTTCACATCCATGTGCTGTTTTTTCTGTTGGGTTTCCAACTCATCTGAATTCAGGAAGATAGATGTAATCTTTGCCATTTGGTAAGAACGTGAATTCCGGTTAGAATTTAACTGAGTCACGATAGTACTCCCGGGGTATTGTTCAGCCTTGGACTGAATTGTCTTGCTTTTGTTTTGGAAAACAAATGCTCCCCCCCATGTGTTCTCCCCACCCTCTCACTGTTCAGGCACCCCAGGAGTTAGAGATCACCTCACTACGGTCTCACCAATCTCACCAAACTGGAATTCAAACTTTCAGCAATTCTCAAGCAAAAAAAGCTCCAACATCACCTTTCTTTCCTTTGCTTTCTTTTGGGTTTTGGTTTTATATTTACCTGTGCCAAACTTACATGGCAATACTGATCAGAGTTTAACATAAGTCATGATATGTTAATGCTGTGAGCTCTCTGATTTTGGCTCACCGCAGGACCCTGTTTTCAGCCCTCTTGCCCATTCTCCTGTCCCTGACTGGGCTGCCCAGAGCAGGGCTGGCAGCAGGATGGGCTCTGAGCTAAGGGACAGTTACCCCTGAGCTGACCACAGTGGCTGGGCCAGCTGGGGCCATTGGGCTGTACGGAATTGCTGCTCTGTTCTCCAGTAAGTCTTTTCACACTGACCAGTTTAACTGTGGAAAAGGCATAGACTGGTCTGAGTCTGTGCAGCATCTTCTGGGGGTAAGAGGGAGGAACATGAAGTGAAATGGCTCCTGTCTCTGTCAGGACAGCAAGGATGTTGTGAGTAGAGCTCTGCTGTGTAACCTAAGAGTGGTGCTTTGGTGAGCATGAACTGTGGGAGAGCTTTGGGAGGGTGGACTCACATCCACCTCTCGCACTTTCGTTTGTCATCACAAGTCCTCTGTGGCAGCTCTTACCTGTCCTGCTTAGTTCACCCCATTAGAGAATGTCATGAACTGTAAGGTCCCTTCCAAACCAAACCATTCTGTGATTCCCTCTATCCCATTTCTCCTTCTTTCCTCAAATGGAGTGTTTACTGTCAGTTTATGGGGATGGGCATCTTCTGAATAAGGCGCTGATGGGACCTTTCCTATTTACAGACTCCAAGTAAAACTGGGATCAAGCCCTTGAATCCTATTTACAGTGTTAGGCTTGGTTTTCTTTGGGGTAAACAGCCAGAGAGGCAGTTTTGAGAAGCCATTTTATTTAAATGTAGTTTATACTGAAGAAGATCTTTGAGGTACTTCTCCTTCCTCCCCTTCCCTACCACAAATCCCATCTGTCTTGTCATCTGTTGCTGGACATGACACTTAACAAGAAAAATACATGATTCCATGATTCCAAGAGCAAAATATTTACTTCTCTAGTGCCTTAAAAACCTCCAGGCAACTCACCACAAGCCCTTCACTATTTTAATTGTGGATATGAGACAGTCAGGCAGTGCTCACACAAAGCCAGGCTAAAACCGTAGAATGTGATGTCTGAACTCATTTGCCATTGTGCTAAAAGTATGTGGTGAAAGTATGTTTTGAAAACTTCTCTAAAATCCTGAGCTACTTGGGAATTTTGAGTTGGCCGAGTTTCCTCTTAGGATCTGTAGGATTTCATGTATGATTATGCTCAGATGTGCACAGGAAACTCAAGGTGATGGTCTGCAATGATAGTTCGTGGGTAATACAGTTACTGTGCCAGCCCTGAAGGCATAACTGAGAAACATTTAGTGAATTCAAAGCATTTTATGAATATCATGAACTGAGCACCAGACTGGTGAAACAGCTAAATGTGAATATACCCGTTTTACAGACAACTAAGAGAAGGGATGAATAATAGAAATACTTTTCCAGAAGCCAAACAGTGCTCCAGTGAAAGCACTGGCATCCTCCCTCAACCACTTGACCACATTCTGGCTTCAGTTCAGGGAGGCATTACTAATCAGGAAAAATGCTCATGCACTGGCTTAATTTCAAGCACATGCTTAAGTTTCACTGAAACCAATTAGACTTAAGCATGTGCTTAAGTCCTGTCCTGAACTGTGTTCAGATTGCAGATAGGCAAAATGCAAGGTTCTGCTGTGATACAGCTTTCCATCCCCAGTGGGTTATATTTAAATTTTATAACTTTTTAACATTATAATATAAAATTTATCTCTTCCCACAGAGCTGTTCCCTCGGGAATGCCTTTTTCTGATGAATTAAAAGCACCACTAACTTAATCTCCACACAAATACAGGAAAAATTGATTTGCTAAATACAACCATTTTTTTTGCTTTTAAAAGAATGCTTACTCCGTTAGTGGCTAGCCCAAAATCCATTCTGTGTGCTCTCAGGAGAGAAAAATGCTAAAGAAACACTGTTTTACTCTGTTAATGAAGACTGTGTGGAAAAGTATAATCCTCTTATGCAAAATATATTGATACATTTCTTATCATCCATTTCTTTCCAGTCTGAACATTCCTCAGAAAATATCAAAGGTTTTATGCCATCTCTAAATGAAGAAATGTGTAATGCTCCATGACCTCAGGCCCTGATCTTATCCCTGTGAGTGGGTGACTAACTGAAACATTAGAATTATAAATGGGAATGATAAATTCTGGCCATAGGAGGCAATAACATGTAACAGATTAAACAATCTAGCTCTGGAGAAGAGCTGACCCACAGTAACTAATTTGGTGCAAACTGTAATATATGAATTTTCTCCTCCATTTATGAAGAAACAGATGTGTGACTCAACTTCTCTTTTTTCCAGAGTCAATATGCTTGGGGGAGCACAAACACGATTTGTTTCCAAGGAGGAATATGACAGCATTTCTCTCTGGTTGATGGTTTATTCCTTTAGAAGTGAGAAATGGCTCTGCATCTGGAGCACACAGCACTTGTGTAGCACAAGGCTCTCATTTCCAGGCTTGGCCGTTGCCTTGGAATCTTTCACCTTAATTTTACCAACAATTTACTGTGCGGAGAATTTGAGAATTTCCAGTTCTGCCTTTCTTATCATTTGATGCCGTGGGCCTGATTTTCCTGAAAGTGGTTTATACAAATGAGGGATGAGTTGGTCAGCATTTGCTGCTGGTGCTGTTTGCTCAAGGCTTCATCCAGTTTGTGCTGATTGCAGTGATGAGCAGTTCCCAGCTCTGCCACTCCTGCCTGCCTGAGTGCGCATGCAACCCCTTTGCTCCGAGGCTTTGGGCCGGTCTTTGGGATGCTGCATGCACTGGAAAGCTGGAAAAAGCCCCTGTTTTGTCTAAGTGCTGTGCTGAGGAGCTCTCTGGAAAGGCTGGTGGTTAATCAATACAGACGGATGGCAGAGCGAGTGAGGGGAAGAGATCAGAGTTAGGCATTTTTTAGATTTTCCTATGAATGAGGATTTTTGTCTTGAAGATGAATTGTGAATAATTCCTTCCTCCTGCCTAAGAACTCTACAGAGCAGTTAATTTGTGTCACTCTTAAGACAGAGGAGCTGCTCTGCTGTGCTTTATCAGGGGCTGAGTAACAGAGTGACATATGAGTGACAGCTGCTTTATGCTGCTCTTGGAATAGAGAAGTGCTCTAACTACAGATTTTAGGTCTGGGACTGAACTTTTCCAGCTTGAAAGGATGTTTGGATCTTGTGGGGTTGGAGTATTTGAGAGAGAAAAAAGCAGCCACAAAATCTGGACACAAGCCAATAGCTTTTGGTTTGAGGATGCATCCAGCTTGGAGACTTGTGTACAATTAAGTAAGACAAAATCCCTAGGAATTCCCATCATGTGAAATATTTACATTCTGGAGGCTTTTTTTTTCTGCATGGAGTTTGATCCCAATTATAAAAATTCCCTTTTCTATTGAATGTGTCAAAATGCAGTGATTGCATTGCCAAAGTGTCTTTGCTCCCAAACAATGTAGACTATTAGTGTTTCTGCCAAGAGTAGCACGAAGGGTTCAGTGAGATATTGAAGCTTCTGCTGCAATAAACACACACAGAGCTCAGTTTGTGAGTTGACTGGGTTATATTATGTATATTTTATAGCTATATTCTATATATCTATAGACTGCACCGACACCTCTGGAGTCTTTCTGTGGTTATGGGCAAGAGCAAATCTGACCCTTATGTCTGTTATTACCTCTAATACATATACAGTTATTTTTTAGTTTACTGTATTCTTTAGTATAATAACTTTGTGTTTGTTTGAAGTGTGGTTCAGTTTGGACTGCCCTTGTTCTGATGACTCTCCAGTATTTAGGCCTCTTAGGGCAGTCAAATGAATCTTGGCATATTCTGCACGTGAATTTAAAAGAAGCCCTGGGAGCAGGGAGCACACAGGACCACGGAGCAAAGTCATGGCAGAGCTGGGATGAGGATACAGATCCCCAGCTCCTAATTGCTCTACTAAACAGGCACCCAAGGGGCAGCCTTACACATGCTGCAGCTGCCAAATTAGAGGTTGAACTAATAGCAGTGGGTTTTGTCATCCCATATTTTCCCATTTTCATATGAAGAATCACAGGAACTGCATTTCAGGAAGCATGAGTGCAAGCAATTGTGAAGGAGTTGGCTGTGCCTGCTCACCCCATCTAGCCCACAAGGCTGGTAAGAGCAGCAGAGTTGTGAGTCTGCTCCCAGAAGAGCCCTGAATTCTAATAATGTGTCTTTCCAGCTGTTTCATGCAATCCAGTACCAGAAAAGGCTGGCTTCCCTGGTGTTTGGGTACTGCTCTCCTGCTTCCCTGGGGGCTTCCCTTTCCACTTGTTTATTCCCTCCATGGTAGTTCAGGCTCTGTGTGCTTAAGTCTACACAAACACATTTCAAGTGACCTGTAATACCATCACAAATGGCAGTGCCATAGTTAAGTGACTGAATTTGTCCGTCAGATAAAAGTCTGAAGTTATTGAGTCAGGATCCCTCTCCTTTGTCACATGTTCAGGAGCCTCTGACTTGCACAGCAGACGTTTAATCACAAAGTTCCCACTTGACTTGGTCTAGGGTTTGTATGTTGTGACTGTGTCTTCATCTCCTTGACTGAGGTGCAGGGTGTGCCAATTTTCACATCCTCATCCTGTGGGAAGGTGACACATAGATGTTGGATCTTTTGTTCCAGCTAATAGGCAGGCTGGAAAGCAACCTGTGTCCTAACATTGGTATGGAGCGAGTAAAAGTTGGCTTCAAAATGTCCAGCACACTCCTGGGTAAAATGCAAAGTACAGCTGGAGCAAACAAACGCCATTTGGGCTCGTAAAGCCCTGGCAGGGCTGAGCTCCGCCGGGACCAGGGTCAGTTGTACCACAGAGAATCAGTGGGGTTTCAGGAGGAGCTTCACCCAGAGCTCATTCCATGGTGCTGTGAAGAGGGAAATCCCAAGTTTCTTAGAGCAGCAAGCCTGCAGTGAGTGCCACAGAGTGCTTAAGTAAAGAGTGAATAATGTATAGGAATATATGTACATATGTGTGTGTGCATGCAAAGGTCTTCAGGATTTAGCTGAGTGTTCACACATTCCCTAAGCCAATAACATCCGTTGTTATGGGAAATGAGGTAAGTGACAGAATTACTGTCCTTATGGCGGGCGACAGGCGAGGCCAGCGTTCCCATGCTGTAATTCCCCATTCCAGTCACTGCCTCAACAATAGCATGAGAGGGGGAGAACACGAACAAAGAGTACTCGGCTTTATTTGAAGATCTCATCCAAAAACCGGTTGGATTCGGATGAAACTCAAGTCGGAAAACTTGAGCGGAATAAAAACCCCTGTGTCCTTAGCTAAGAGTTTGCCGCTGAGCGAGCCCGCCTGGGGTCCGCTCATTGTGCGGGAGGCTCGGGAGGCTGCGCTGCC
>NW_008236180.1:7466841-7473935 GCF_000691975.1 Corvus brachyrhynchos
CAGATCCCGGGAATGCACATCCATCCCTGGAAAAGCGCCCCTAATATCCCGGGCAAGGAACCCCGTTCTCCTGGGAAGGGACCCCCCCACCCACAGGGAACTCGCCCCCAGACCCCTGGACACCTCCTGCCCCAGTCCCTCAGCGCGACTCCTGCCCACCCTCGGTGCTGTCAGGACACAGCAAACGGCAGAGTAACAAATGTGTTCCCTTCTCCCCCTCCCCCAGCCCCCATTCCCGGCTGGAGGAGGGCTGGGAGCCCCGGGTGTCCCTAGAGCCTCCTGCTTCTTTCCCATCGCGGTACAGCTCGAACGGGCAGAGCAGCCCTGATTCCCATTGCCCTCTGCACTCCTCCCTGTGGACGTGCATGAAGTTTAAGATCCTCTGTCCATCACTCTCACATTTTAGTAGCAGATGCCCAGACTATAAAATCACCCAAGGGTGGCCACCACGTGTGGAAGGCTCTTGCCCAGGAAGTTGCTCCCATCCCTGCTCGCCCCTCTCCTCCCGCACCCCGGCTGCCCTGGGAGGGATTTCTCCCCGTTCCGCGGCGGCTCAGCAGTGCCTTCCCCGCAGGTGTGAGGTGCGGCCGGGACCCGAGTTCCTGACCCGATCCTACCTCTTCTACGCCAACCGGCTCTTCAAGGCTCTCCAGTTCTACTACTGGGACCCCTCCTGCCGCGACCCCTCCTACTCGCTGGTCATCAAGGGCAAGCTCCGGCTGCGCCAGGCCTCCTGGATCACCCGCGGGGCCACCGAGGCCGACTACCACCTCCACAAAGTGGGCATCGTGTTCCACAGCCAGAAGGCCATGCGGGAGGTGGCGTCCTGGATCAACCAGACCTCTGGCGAGGGCTGCAGCGGGTTCCTGCCCCCGGGGCGCTCCTGGGCGCCCGGAGCCCTGTACGAGGTGCTGAGCGCCAAGACGGAGCGCGACTGCACCGCTGCCCTGGGCTTCGCCATGCACGAGCTGAGCCTGGTGCGCGTGGAGAGGCACTACCAGCCCCTGCTGCAGCCGCAGCAGAGCGGGAGCCAGCTGGTGGAGGAGCTGTACCTGGGCGACATCCACACGGACTGGGGGGAGAGGCTGCACTACCGCCCCACCGGCTACCAGCGCCCCATGCAGAGCGCCCTGGTAAGGATGAGGCCTTTGCACGGCCCCCTCACTGCATCAGGGCTTTGCCAGCACGTTCATTGCTGCTGAAGTGGCACCCGCAGCACTTGGCCCCCGCAGTCCTAAGGACACGCGGGTGAGGCCGTGCAGGGCTGCAGGGGTGGGACCCCAGGTGCTCCATGGCATGTGGGGTTCATCCTCTGCCCTCCTGAGAGAACAGGACCAAGGTGAAAGCTCAGCAAAACCAACATGGGAAACAAGCCTGCACTGACGGGCCTGGAGTTAACAGCTTTTGTTTGGCTGTGTTTTCCTGGGAGATGCAGTTTCCTTGTTTTGCACAACCAAAGTCAGTGAAGGCTTCAGGCTGCCCATTGTTAGAGCCTGTCTGCTCTGCCCTTCATCTGCTCTGTCCTTCATCTGCCTGCCCTCTCAATGCTCTTTGGGGTGTGCTCCAGGCTGAGGGGAACAAGGGATCTCTTCAGTCCTTGGTGTAATGCCAGTAGCACAGGAACTTGCCCCCAGTACAATGATGTTATTACACAGAAATCAAACTTCCATTCTGACATACATAAAACTGAGCAGCAGACTTGGTTGCCTTTTATTCTGTTTTATTTTATGTCATATAGCAGCTTAGTTTATTCCCAGGAAAGCACCTTTCCATCCAAACCAAAACTGATCAAATCAGAAATGGTGGAGCAGTGAGATGGGGTGAAAAAACCTCTCTGAACTTCGCCAGATTGAAAGGAAATACATGAGAAAAAAATATTTTGGGGCAACATTTCCCCACACCTCGAACTACACCAACTGAACTCTGAAAAACACACAGGGCAACACCCCTCTCCCTCTCGAAAGTAACATTCTCAAATTGGTTAAACTTGTGTTATCTTGGGCCAAAACCATATATATGAGCAAAACCAGATGGTAAACATAAACACTTTTAAAAGTTAATTTAAAACCAAACCTAAAGATACTGAAATTCACTCTCTGAATGCAGCCCTGTAATTAATCAGCCAACAGCTCTCCAATGGACCCACACATGATGTCACCACTTGGCGATAATTAGAAGCTGCCATACATTAGAAATAACTTCACACGACTGGTTTAAGCAAGTAAGAGTTTTGGCTCCATGTCCATAGTGATAATTTTATTGAGCACAGGATTTTTCTTTTTTTTTCTTCTTTTCTTTTTGGAAAAAAAAAAAAAAAAAATCTGTGAACTGACATCCATTTGCCTGTGCTGGTGAGTTACACAGCTATGTCAGGAATTCTTTTTTAACTCTCTTTATGAAAATATCACTCTTTTCCCCTTAAATTTATATCTGTTTTAAAGAAACCCATTCTTCCCAAATTACCTTTCATTATCAAAGAATTTCCTGCCTAAGGAGAGCATATATATTTGCCAACTTCTGGGATTATTTAGCCATAATGTACTGTGTACTGTCAGCACTCATTACTGTGACAGTAGCAGTAAAGCAAGCTGAAAATGACTAAATTACAGTAGACTCCAATCAACTTGCATGTAAATTACCCACCCTACAGTTAACTACTGAGTTATTTAACCTTCTTGCCTATGACAGTTCAGTAAAGATTAGCTCGTGCTCTAGAAAATTATATAATGTTCCAACCCTGCTTATTTAAAAATAAATCAGTTGTGATATATGAAGTATAAGAAAAATTTCCAAGCTACACAAAACCCCTGCTGGCACCGGATCAGGGGCAGGACTGGTTTGACTCAGAGCTCTCCACCAGCAGGGAAGCCAAGGTCACGGCTTTCTTTGTGCAGAGGGTCCCTTTCTTCTCCCGTTCTGGCTGCTGGAAAAACCCCACGGCCCCCTCCCTCCCCTCCCGGCTCATCCCGGTGCTCCCCCGAATCCCTGGATGTGGGAACACGGGCGGGAACGGGGCGAGGGGGAGGCAGAGCACCTTGGGCTGTACTGGAGAGGCTGCAGCCCCAGGAGCTCCCCACGGCCAGGTGTCACAGCCTCCTTCCTTCCCAAAAACTGCGGCGTTGCTCTGTTCTGACACCGCCCAGCACCCGCATCCTCACCCAACTCGCCATGGAAAACTGATGGGGGAACAACCTGGATGTGCCGAGGGAGCGTTCCCTGCCCTGGCAGCGGCTCTGCCCTTGCCCCGGCCTCCTCCCTCGGCCTGTCCTCAGCAGCCCCAGCACGGGGCGGCCGCAGGGCACAGCCCAGTGTCCTTCAGCTACCAGAATAGCAAAGAGCAGGGCAGCGCTTTATCTCCCTTAATCTGCTCGGCTGCCTCTGCAAGCTCCCCGCAGTTCCGCACCCTGCTGTGGACGAGGGGAGTCGAAGCTTTTGAAATATTCTGGAAGGGTTTGTTTTTTTGGTTTTTTTTTGCTTCCCAGTTCACAGAACTGTTATTTTCTGTCTCCTGCAGCACCACGTGCACCCTTGCCCGGCGTGCGGGATTATTTCCAGGGCTGATGAGCACCACCCCCCGATCCTGCCCGCCAGAGCCGCGCTGCCCATGCAGCTCAGCGGCAGCTGGGTCAGCCCCCACTGCGAGGTCCGGCCGGCCGTGCTCTTCCTCACCAGGTACTTCACATTCCACGGCAACAACCACACCTGGGAAGGGCATTACTATCACTACTCCGACCCGCTCTGCAGGCAGCCCACGTTCACCATCTACGCCTCCGGGCACTACACGCAGGGCATCCCCTCCTCCAAGGTGCGGGGTGGCACCGAGCTGGCTTTTAAAGTCACCCAGGCTCGGGTGACGCCGATGGACCAGGTGACGGTGGTGATGCTCAACTCCTCGGAACCGGGAAGCTGTGGGCTGGCAGGCTCCTGGAGCGCCGGGGTGGAGCAGGATATAACACCCACGAATGGATGTTTGGCTCTGGGCATCAAGCTGCCCCACACCGAGTACGAACTGTTCAAAACGGAGCAGGACACGCAGGAGCGCAGCCTCCTCTACATCGGGGAGAGGCCCACGGACGGCTCCAGCCCCGACAGCCCCGACAAGCGACCCACGTCCTACCAGGCCCCTCTGATCCAGTGTGCTGCAGCCTCACGGGAATTCTCCAACTATATTAGTCTAAAATACATGGGAAGAAAGGATGCTAACGGGAACGAAGCACTAAAACCTTTGCCTGTGGCCTTTTTATTGTTTATAGCACTTCTGTTTTTAAGATGGGACTAGTTATCTCTTCAGGTACAGTGCAGAATTCAGACAAATCTTGGTGCTAGCGTGATTTTTATACCCTTCAAATGAGCACATCTGGAATCAGTTTTACTCAGATTTGGAAACACTTTTTAAAAACACCCAATAGTGAACGAAGCCAAGGAGATATGCCTGACTCCACACTGTTTGTCCTGTGGCTTTATTGCCTAATCTCCGCTCTTTGCGTGCAAATTTAATGTAGTGACACGGATGTGCTGCACATTGCAACAGATAATTTAGCAACATGAGGGGGGAAAAAAGTGACATCAATTAAAATTGCTGCTTTGAGCTTTTGACATTGCTAAGATTTAATCAAGAGCTTGATTCAGATGTAATTCAAACATCCGAAGTGTTGGCTGCTGAGTTTCTTTGAGGTTAAGTTCCCTCCCATCACACTCCTTTTTGCTGTTCATGCAAATTTAATCTGCAGAATCAGTTGGCAATAAACAGTCAGCAAGCGGTCTTGAGAAGGGCACAGTTCACATGCCTCTTGCAGTTTACAGATATTTTCTGCACTTTGCCTGTGTATGTCACACACAGGGACCCACAAACAGTCTTGCACTTGGAGATGCCCGGAACAGCCCTCACAGAGGGCTCGATTGTTCCACCTGACCCTGGGCATAGATTACAGTAGATGGAAAACACTTCTGTGCACAACAGCTCCAAGCCGCAGCATTCCCTGGCTGCAGCATTGCATCCCTGCTGTGTTATCCCAGCTCTCCAGTGCAGTGCTGGCATGGCTGTGGGACATCAGCAGTGTCCCTGTGTCACTGCTGCCGTGCCCGGCACAGGCACCGTCACCGCGCACCGTGTGAAGGGAAAGATCCCTCACCAGCCTTCTTAGGCCATGTATTTTCACTGCTTCCTTTTCAGTTACTGGCACAGCAGTTGTTAGTCCAGCTCTCCTCTCAAAGTGTCACTTCCAGGCTCATTCCTGTACAGATGTTTTATAAATCTGCCTCTGGTGAACAATGAGCTGAAGAGATGCTCAGATCAGACAGCACAGTCAGGTCAAACTGATTCCTACTGACAAGAAGGACAAACTAAGAAATTATATTCCCTGTCTGCTGCAGCTAAGCATCATCTAACTTCCTTGAGAAGCCCTTCTCCAGCAGCTAAATCCTCTCCAAATAAGCCTATATATCTTACCCACAAAGGATATTTTGTTAAAGCAGCTATGCAATAGCCACCTTCTTAATGCTGTATTTACGAACTTCCAGCTTGTACTTAGATAAATTATGGGGGTTATAACATAAAAATACTTGGGGGGGATCTGTACATTAATAATTCAAATGAGATGCTTATTAAATGCATTACAGTTGCGACATAAATGTTGTCAGCATGTTCCCATGTTCCAGGCATGACCCAATATTAGTCACGCACATGAACAGTTCTACTCCAAAGGTGATACACAAAGGGGCCAGGCTTGGCTGCCTTGCCTTGGTTCCCTTCCCAATCCATGGAGGAGACTTCAGCAGGCAAATCTGATTTCCAGTCGTGTTGGTTGTGCTTTGCTCCCTGCTGCTGCACAGAGATCCATGGGCAACTGGAAGTGATCTTGGAGAAGATGGTGTCTCCTTGGGGTGTTCCCATTAGGATGCAAGTCCTGGGCAGCACAGCTGCACCTGCTGTCAGCCACACACTGGCAGAACTTTTCCTTTCCCATCACTGTGCTCGAGTGGCCCTGACTCCCCTCAGCACAGGTACCTGTTCTGCTGGACACACATGCCCGTGGCAGGAATAGGCAACAGCCTTGTGCTGCCTTTGGAGAGTGGGTGGAGGAGGAGGAAGGCAATTCCTGCCCTACATTTACCCCCATGAATCAGATTTGTGTGCAGATACTTTTTTTTCATTTACATGGCAAGGAAACAGATTAAACTTAACAAGTGTTCAGGTCCTGCACAGTGTAAAAGCTCTTACAAGGCCACAGATCCTTTCCAGGTGGGGATGGGATTAACATGATGTGAGACACCATCACACACTTATGCAACGTTAGCAACAAGGCCTTGGGAAAGCTCTGCCCTGCAGCAGCTCAGGCACCACTGGCTCCAGCAGCACCAGAGCCCCACTGCTCTGCTGGCTGAACTTGCCTGTGAAACCTCATCAGGAGCCTCCTTGTCCTCTTCCTCCTCTAAGGATACCTCTGAGAGGAAAAAAAGCCATGAAAGAGCTATTTGCATAAATATCATAACTTTTATTGTTCTGTTCACAGTTTTTGAAGACACATTCCTAAATTACACAGTTATTCTCTCTTAAGAATTTGTGCCTTTTTCCAATTTGAATTTGCCTGGCTTTGACTGCCAGTCGGTGATTCTTGTGTTGCTTTTTAAGATCAGAGAGCTGCAGTGTGCAGTATTTTCTGCCTGTGAAGGTACTTGTGCACTGTAATCAAGACAGTCTCAATTTTGGTAGAAATCTCAGCCAACTGAGTTTTCTCTCACCCTCTCTAAGGCGTTTTCACACTCCACGAGTATTTTCTGAATCTTTTTTTTTTGCATCCATTCCAATTACTCAGCTTCTCTTGTAGAATGTAAATATCCAAACTGCATCCAAAATTCCCAACTCTCCCAGCTGAGACATACAGGAGGATCATCACTTACAGCTAACAGTAATTAAAAACAAGAACACATTCGTATCCATTAGGCTTTTACCCTGGGACTGCACTGGGAATGTACATGGAGCTGTTACTCATTCTGGTCCTGGCTATGGATATTTTTGTTATGTTTTGTCAGTAGTGATTTTGTATCTGTTTTCCTCAGAGATCTGGAACCACTGAATCTGTCAGGTCCCTGCT
>NW_008236180.1:7474021-7510422 GCF_000691975.1 Corvus brachyrhynchos
CTTCTCTGGGCATCCCCATTTCATTATGGTTCTCTTTGAACTTCAGCAGTGTGTGATTGCCAGGAAGATGGAGCTTTGCAGGGCCCTGACAGACCCAGCTCACTCTCAAAAGACAGAATGAAAGGACTTACACCAAGCTCCATCAGGAACATCCATCTCCTTTTCCATCCCCTTCTGGGGTGCCCCATTGTCCTGACCCACTGACCACCCCCAGCAGCAGCTCAGACACAGCCCCAGGCTCCTTCATTGCAAACACTGATCAAGGTTTCTGGGCCTACTGAATTAAAAACTGTTAATTTTAAATCCTGAGCATTGCTAAGGAATGACACACCTTTCCAGTTCTCTTACATCATCACTAGGTTTTACCTCCTGCATATATTTATTAACAGTTCTTATCCTCTGCAGATTTCCTCTGAACTTCGGCGCCTCACCACCCTCTCTGAGCACTCCAACCTGTTTTTCTTTGGCTTGTGCTTTCCTTATTTTCTAAACTTCCTAACTCCCATTTTGAATGGATTGCTGTCTGCTTCCCTTTTTCTTATTTGTTTTATATTACTTTCCATCTAATTTTCCCCTTCATTTCATCACAGAAGCAGGATGGGCAGTTAGCCAAAGTTGTCCCCCTTCTCAATTGCAAAATTATTAGTTTTTTGGCCCTTTAACACCTTTCACTTAGAAAACTGTCAGTTCTACTTCAGTTTTTCATCTAATTTCCTCTCCACTCCCAGATCTGATATGAAATTTGCTCAGCTGTGCCCTTTTGAAGCACCAATTACGTTTATTAGCAGCTCACATGGCTGTATGCTGAGCTCCACTGCAATCAGGATCCCAACCTCAGTTCTGCCATTCATTTATCTTTATCTGACCTAAACAAGACAGACCCAATAACTTCACCTTTCATGTCTAACACTGCATCTGAAAAACAGGTCTAGAACACAGACCAGGAGCTTTAATCCTGACTACTGGGTTGCTTTCTACTACAAAACAAATAAATGCCTTTTTACTGTCCCTGTGAAGAAAATCCAAGTCAACGTGTGCTGGAAGTTGATGGTAACAGGCACACGTGTCTTAGTAAACTCTGCCACATTCACTTCTCTTAGAATACTTTTTTAAAAGATTAATCATTTTTTAACAACTCCAAAAAGCAAAAATAAAATAATTTCTTAAGTCTCAAATAATTTTCTGGCTTTCTGCACTGAGTCTGATCCTTCAGTACCTTCTTTAATATCAGAAGCTCCTCAGACAAGCTGCCTTTCCAATTTTCTGCTTCTTTAGCAGGTGCAGAAGTTTAAAGCGTGAGCCAAGTATGCCAGACAAACACATTCCTGGGTCTGACACAGGGCTCATATAACAGTAACTTATTTTTCCAATTAACCACCTTCATGCCTCCCTTTTAAAAATACCTTAGAATGCATTTATGCATTCTAGATTTCCCAAATAAAATGAAACAAAAAAAATCTGAAGCACTTTTGGATACATTAACAGCATCGTGCTACTGCTTTGTTTAAGAAACAATCCCCCTGGAATATAAAAGCCTGTCCCACACTATAAATAAATCCACTGCACTGGAACAGCAGGAGGAAGCTGGAGACAGAAAGGAGATGGGTGACAAGACTTGTTGCTCCAAACTCTACAGAGTGAAGAGGAAGAAAAAACAATGAGGAAGCAGGTGAGTGGCTGTGTGGGATGGGAAAAGGCATCCAGCAGCAGTCAGATGTCCATGCCAAGGGAGAGCCCTGCCAGGCAGCCCGCAGCAGCCAGGACTCCCTGGGCCAAAGGCTGGGACAGGCAAGCAGGGAAGAGCAAGCCTGGAAGGGTGATGGGAAGAAAGAGACCCAGACGGAAAACAGGCAGCAGGGAAGAAAAGCCATTCAAAGCCGCTCGGCTGAACATGGGTTTGTTTGCCAAGGAGCAGCGAAGGAACAAGGATGACTTGGCCTGGACCAAAGCGCCGAGGGAGGGAACGGAGTGAGATTCGACAGCTCAGGCAGAACAGAGCAGGAGGGAGGTTGGGCAGCAGAGTCTGCAGCCCCCACAGGAACACTCCTTTGGGCTCAGCACTGAGGCAGAGATTCCTGGCTCCAGTCACACTTGTGTGTGGCCTCCCAGTGAAACGTGGAAACAGAAATTGCTGCTTCAGCTCCGAGTTCCTCCCCACCACGTCGGGAGCTCGGGTCAAGAACAGGGATCCATACATGGAACACAAAGAATTCCCCCCTGACACACACACACATGGGTTACACCCAACACCACGCTGCTGCATTTAAGTTCAACTTTTAAAAACCTATTTATACGTAACTTAAGAGAACTCAGGATTCTCCAAGTCCAGGCATACAAAGCCGGGCAGTTTTGGACAATCTCTGAGCAGCTTCAGCTCACTTTTTGATCACTGAAATGATCAGACACTGCAATGTACTCCCCAAACTCACAGTGCACAAACCTGGTTCTGCCATTTCCTAACTCCTGAGTGCTTGACTCTGTACAGCCTTAATAAAGGTCTTTTAAAAGTAGCTCTCTGTGGGTAATTGTGTGTGGGACATTTGCCAACCCAAACATGAGGGAGTTCAAGAGGCTTTTCTAATCTTGTGAGTTTATCCACTAAAGAAAAAGATTTGATTAAAAAAATGAAGTACGGCTAAACTGGGAACAATACTTTACTACGGGCTGTTCTTCATAGGCACTTCGAAATCCTGAAAAAAACCCCCACAAAATTAGGAACTTATTAAATCAGAATGAAATGTACCAATGCAGAAACATAAACAGAAATGCCAGATGTATAATGTCAACTTGTAATACACAGCTTCAATTAATTCTTCTTAATTCATTTGTTTTCTTAACTTCTTTTGTTTTGCTCTCCGGAAAAGGCCATTTTCTAATGACAGATCACAGGAGGAAAGATCCAAAGTTCAAGTTTACTCCAAGGAAAAGCAGCCTCGTTTCTGTGCTCACAGACCCCACGTCCCTTTTGCACTTTTCACTCTCGCAGAGGCTTCAGGACAAACTCAGGCCTGCACTGGGAGGCAAAGAAGTTTACTAAAGGTTTCAAAAAGTTTTACTCTTCAAGTACAAACGTGAAATTAGTTCTTTAACAGGAACTGAAGCCACAGGAAATGGCAGAGTGAATGACAGGCACACAGTCACTTTGCAAGTGTGCAGGTGTGTGCTCATTAGAGTTATCACGTGCAAGATCCCTGGCTGGCTCTACTTGTGTTATTTAAAAATAATCTTCATTTATCCAGTAAAAAAAAAAAAATCAACCCATTAAAGAAACAAACAAATTTTATAGTTAAGCAGATTTGAGCGGTGGAAATACAATTACTTTGTTCTCTGAAGCTCATCTTCTGTATTACTGTTTCACTTCCACTGAAATTCACTCACCACCTGTCACCTTTCAACTTGCTCACTCGAGGACTTGGGCCCTGGATGCTCCTCCATTCCCAGACCATGGCCCAGAGGCTCTCCAGGCCCTGTGCAGCACCAGTGTAGCTGTGACCCAGCCACAACAAACAGGAGCTTCAGAGTGTTGTTTTACTCGGGTTTTAATTTCAAACAGGGATTTTTGGCGGTGCTTTTTTCCTCACTTTATATAGAAAACAGAACTCAGGATGTGGAATTTGAGGACATCACATAGGGCAAGAGAAATATAGTTTCAAACTTAAGAGCACAGCAGTGAAGTCACTACTGCGCCTGAAAATCAAGGATATTCCACTGAAGAGACAGGAAGTGCCATTTTCTGAAGAAAAGGGATGACAGTTTTCTGCCACTGGGCAATGCAACATCAAGTACGTCAAGACATAAATGATCCATTCCTTGTGCACACCACGATGTAAAATTGCTGACAAGAATTGCAAGTTCACATGTGCAGCAGATACAAACCCTTCATAGTTTATTGATGAAAAGAAATTCTAGTGAATTGCAAAGTGAAGTTCCAACTTTATCCCACTAACAGCATTTCAGGAGGAAAAAGTAACACCACCATTGAGCTTTACAATCCTGTATTTTTAGAAAATGACATTATGGTACATCAATCCCCCTCAACATAACAACATGACATGATCTTGCTCTTCAGCCCCCAGGCTACTCCCCAGTAACCTGAGCTGGTCCTGGCTTGCACGTGCAGCTGCTCCAGCTGTGCATTCCCAGCTGACAACTGCCAATGCACAGCAATAGTTATGTTCATTCATGCACGGACTATTTGCTTTAAGATGTGGAGAACTACATAAAAATAGAATAAACCATTTTCCATTCATTTCCCAGCACTAGGCTTCAAGACATTTCAAATATCTGTTTATCCCAAATTCGCCCAAAGAGTGCACCAAGCAGCCTCTACTGGGTGTTACAAAAATCAACAATAAATGTGCAAGTGGTCATCTTAAAGTAACAGCAAGGACAATAATTAGATTAGTAATAACTTGATTTCTACTACCATGAATCAATCACAGGTTTCTAATATCTGATGTTGTGTGAGGACCCCAGACAATAATCTTATTTAGAAACTACACTTTGTGCACAACTTCCTAAGATGTACAATGTCCTTCAGAATAATTCACTTTCTGTGAATACTTCATGAGAACATTTGCTCTTGTGTTGCCATGGAAGGAACAACTTACAAGAAGAGTCAGGTGGCTTAAGAATACCCATCCAATCTATATTTGCCCTCTAGCTATAAACTGGCCTTTTAGGAACCCTGGAAGAAAAAAAATCCTTAAGATTTCTCTCTACTGCCTATGAAAGAAGGGTTTGGTCAAACAGGGAGTGAGGATTCCCCTGATCAGTCGCTTTATTTTAAGCTCAGCAAAGCAAAGCATTACCCAGACAACTCAGGGCTACTGTGTTCAGGCTCTTGTCAAAAATGGTGAGGGAAGACCTCAGGATTTTGTTAAATTCCAAAATACAAGCAGTTCATTTAAGAGTTTTGTTCAGGACTGGTGTGGGTCAGCTCAGCTGCAGGCTACAGATGTTACCAACACTGAAATCCTCTCCTGGTCTCCTTGATCACGTGTTTGAAGGGAATCTGGAAAAGCATGAGAGGGTTTTCTGAGACCTCTTTATGATCCTGGAGTGCAAACACCAGGAACAACTTTGCTCATGAACGATTTACAGTTCCAGGCTGGCACAGATCACCAAAAAGTGACTGCTGAGCACTGGGGGAGGAGAGAGTTGCTGCTGGCTTTGCCCTGGGCCAGCAAAGGCAGCTGTGGTAGCTTACACCGGGTGTAAAACCAGCCTGGAACATTACTCCAGACATACTCACGGAGACTAGCTTAAAGCTTCAATCCTCCCCCTTTATCCTGCAAAGACAGTGACTTTTTGTTGAAATCCAACCTTTTTTAGGCTGTTTTTAAGCAGAACAAAGGACTTTCAAAAAGACTTTTTTTTATTTAAAGCAGATCAGGAATTCTGGTAAGAGAAGAAGATATTTACAGCCACTTAAAAAAACCTACTTCTTATGTCAGTGTCCCTTCAGCAGAGGTTTTCTCAAATACATTCTTCAAAGCCATGAAAACTAATTTTGCAGTATCACTCACAACCTCGGCTTTCTGAAAAGAATGCTTCATTAGAAAGTTTTCTTCAGCTTCTACTGCCCAGGAAGTATCTTCTTGATCAATTCTGCCCAATTTGTCCCAAAAACTCCTGGCTTTGCCCTTTCCAGCTCATCTGCCACCTGCCCTGCCCTTTGCAGCCAGGCTGCAGTGGCTCTGTCCCTTCCCTCTGAGCAGACAAGGCACCAGCACTTTAAAATGCTAAAAAATACACCTCTCCTTTCTATTGAATCTCCTAGAAATACTTCCATATTCATATTCATAAGCTGAACACACCAGTTATGGGGTTTTTTTCCTACCTATTTTCTTATTAAGCCTCAAATAAAATTTCACTTATTAGCACTTGCAAAGGAGGAAACCCTTGAGACACAAGTGGGACAAACATAAAGGTCAAGGAGTACAGCAGGCAGGCTGCAGCCCCAACAGCTTTCTCACAGAATCCCAGGATTATGGAAGGAATGAATGAAGTCATTTTTAAAAGACAGTTTCATCTTGTAATATGCTACAAAAAATTTTGTCACTGAAGGTTTCTGGGTCTAGCATTTAAGAATAGATGTGACTTTACCTGCTCAAAAATGGTTTCATCTACTGAATCCGTCATGTTAAAACACTCTGAGTTTATTTATACACCTTGTGGTAAAAGGAAGCCTGGACACAAAATTACCTTCACCTTACCCTGAAGGTGCTGTCAAGTGTCTGAACTCCTGAACTAACCTGGAAAATGGGATGTTACCTTATACCTCAGCAGCAACACGGTTACTCTGAACAACTTGTGTGTGTCAGGCTCATGATGGGGTGGCTTGGTCTGATTTTAAAATTAGTCTGGAAAAAAAAGAAATTCACCCTGAAATACAACTGCAAGTTTCCTTATGCCATGAACAAACTGACAAGAGAACCCCCTTTCCTCCCCACCTCTAAAACTGTGAGAACAGGACAAAAGTAACAAAGGAAACATTAATTTGGGGGCTTTATTTAATTTTTCTTTTCTTTTTTTTTCTTTTTTTTTAAGATGCTACATAGTCAAACAAGATTGGTCTTTTTACGGCATAGGACTAGTTTACTACTATTATTTTTGTTTCTCCCCTAGATAGACTTATTTACATACAAAAACAGTTTCCTGACCACTATTTCCCCAATGCTTAGATGATCAAAACTCCCAACAATTGTGTAGTGCCCAAAAACACCAGGAGGCAGAATAATCTTGCACCACTACAGCAGCAAATTTCTAGTTCTTTTCACTGGCTTTGAACAGGTGCCTTTTCATACCACAAAGTATTAGTCAATTTTGTGACAATAAGGAAACATGAGAGGAAATACATTAAATAAGTCAAATATGCATTAAACATCTCTGAATAACATTTTAATTCAGCTAAATGAACCAACAGCACTGTAGCTTGGTCCCTTGGTGAGAACAAGGCATTGACCTTTATTCCGAACGAGCCCCTCGGTGCTGCCCAGCTCCCTCAGCGTTGCCACAGACAAGTCTTTGCAGCTTCTCACTACTCATTTAAGTGCCAAGAAGTTGGTAACTTGCACAGAGTTGAAGACACTGACAGAAACTGTTAAATTTATGAGCAGAATGGTGGATTAACGTATTTTACAGAAGTTATCAACACCTCCTGCCTAACCCAGCTCCAAACATCCTTAGGGCCAGCTCCAGCAGTGGAGGAAGAGGTTTTTCTAGTTTTCCTTTTTTTTTTCTTTTTTTTTTTTAAAAAGAGGTAATCCAGCAACATGTACCAGGGTCTAAGAATGTTTAAAATGACATATACAATATTTCATTGTAGTGTTAAATCAGGATTTTCTCCCCCCCCTTCATCACTGAAGCATATTCTCTTTCATTCATTCCCTCACCATACATTTTGAACTTTCTAGATTATGTTACATAGTATTTGTGCAGGGGTAATTTAAAGGCAAGACCTGTGAGATGTCATACATTAATTTTTTTTTTAAACATTGTTATGAATAAATTTAATCCAATGATATGGCAGAACCATCAAACCAATTTACAATTTTCCAGCATGCTGCCTCTACAAGGCTATTTTTCCTATAATTACACCAAAGACAAAGAACAAAACCACCAAAGCAAGTAGTCTGGAGCTGAGCCCTTCGTCCTTGACAGCAGCTGCAGAAGGAGATATTGGGTTGTTTGTCTGGGGTACCTTCCTCATCCGCAGTCCATCTTCTTCCTAAAGGAAGAGATATTGATTATTTCTACAAAAAAGTGCTTTCAATATTCACCCTTATCGTATTTATTTAGGTGGGTGTTATAGAATAGGTGAAAGCGAATTTACAGCTAAGTTAGAGCTCTGTTTCCTGAATGATCCTGAGAAGGAAGGGTAGTGAGGCAGGAGAGGAATTCTGTGTCTACAGCAAAGCCACACTCTTGGAAATTTTCTCCTGCTAAGGGAGTGAGGAAGCAATGAGGAACCTGCAAGAACTCTTGTCTAAAGTCTAGAGACAGCTCCAGAACTTCAGAAAAGCAATGGAGAGAATGGCATGAAGGTGCTTTTCTTGCTCTGCAAGCAAGTAAGGTGCTGTTGGGGAAGATGTCTCTCAATACAACTAAGATGAAGTTGCACGTTTTTCACAACCCAAGGCAATTACACTCATCATTCCCCATGTCAGATGTCACAAGTAAATCTTCCCAGACCTTGAAGGGAAATCTGTTTCTCCCATCATATTAATGCTGACATTTTGACATGAACCTAATGGCAATAATTAAGATATTTTCTTGGTACGACTTTGGCAGCTCACCTGATTTAAAGATGAGACAATGGATAAAACAATGTAACACCAGCAGATATTCTCATTTCAAGTGGGGTGAAGCTCCCCTCAGCTCTCCCTGAGCTGTTGTGCAGCACAGCTGTGTGTTAGCACACTCCAGTCACACACACACACTCAGAGCACTTCAGGACAGGGGCAAAGGAGTCTTTTGTGACTTAATTTGTGTCCAGCTGAAGCAACAGTGTTAGACTTTTTAGATACAGTATTATAGTGCAAAAGTATAAGGGTGTCCAGCTGAAGCAACAGTGTTAGACTTTAGATACAGTATTATAGTGCAAAAGTATAAGGTACCAAAGCAAAAGGCTCCAGTCTATACTTAAATAAAATTGTAATAAAAGTTACTGCAGCCTTGTCAGATAATTGTCAGATAAGTGAAGTTCAAGGGCTCAGGGTATGTCAGTGCTTCTCACTTTCGAATTTAAAGGGGCACCTACATGATCTGAAAGTGAACTTATTTTTTATTAACTAATTAATTAATTTACTCACTGAAAGCCTCAGGCTACCCAATACCTCACTGCTGCTCTAAGTCTAAATGGGGACAACTGACTTTTGTAAACAATAAAATGCTGTTTACATACAACAAGTTTTGTATAGAAACAACAAATTTTCATTTTAAATATTTTAACTTCCCTCTGACAGTGACTCTAGCCTGACATTGACAGCACCTGGTAGCAGGCAGTGATTTAGCATTGTTTTCTGATGTTTTACAGATGTTTTTAACACTCCACAAAGGGAACAAAGAGCTCACTGATCAAGGACATTACTGTAAGACATCAGCTCAATTCTAGATAGCTCCTACAGAGTGTTTATTCAAGACTGATTTGCAAAACAATTAAATTTAATTAAATTTAGAGTATTGAGTATTTAGAGTATTGAGTTGCTGGCAAAATAAGAACACAAGGAGAAGTTAGGGTCATGTCTGTTATGTACACATATTATTTCTGTGCAAAACAACTCTGTTTTCAAGAATTCCTCCATGCATCAGCCAGTCAAGCAGCATGAGAGCTGAGAGAACAGAGCTCCTTTCACTGGGCTGCAAGAGTCACAACATCCACACTTTCCTTGGTGCTGATATCTATGGAAGTAGATACAACAAATCAAACTACTGTAAAAAGGAATTTTTCAGCAGTGATAAAAGTTTCTCAAGTACTGGATTTCCCAGCCATGTGCTGGATATGACAGGAAGCACATTTCCCATTCATGTGTCTTAATTTGGCCATTTCAGCAGCACATTACAGGTGCAATTACTGAAACACTCAGTATTTGCACAACGCTGCCCTCAAGCTCCCACCAGTTTGGGGAGAACAGGGCCAAGTCCAACACTGAATGCTTAATTCAGACTGAGAAATTAGGTGGGAAAAGAAAAAAAGAGAGGGAATTCACTCCTCTGGGTTGCTACCCAATCACCTTCTGTGACTGCATGACTTGTGCCTCCTTTCAAAGGGACCATTGATTTCAGCACCTTCTCAGAGTTTACAGAGAGAAACCTGAATTATCTTTTACTTTATAGACAATATTAAAATATTGTGCTAAAGTCAGGTAACCAAACCTTTAAGATGGAAGCTTCTTTTTCAGGAAAGGGGTAAATCTGAAAAGAAAACAACAGCGATCTTTACCTTAAACTGTTTATTCTCCTCCCGTAACCTCTGAACTTCTACTTGAAGCCTCTTATAGTCTTCCATTACTTTCTTAACTTCAGTGTCATCCAAAGAAGAACTTATTGATTTAGACATTACAGAGGAATCTGTCTTTGTTGCAGTTGTGGATACAATTTTATTTATTTCTATGTCATGCTGTTAAAAAAGGATAGAGTGATTTTTGGTTAGTTATTAACACCACACCACACACCTGATATATAGGAGGAGAATCAGGTAAAATTGTCTGTGCACACCTGACACATGCCTGTATAAAAAGAAATAAACAACATTTTGCTTTCTGTAATTTTACTGCTTTCCCAGACAACACCAGATCAGCAGCAATAAGTGAAGACAGAATGACCCTGACTTTTCAGACCCTGAATATACAGAAAAGGAGATGTCTCTAAACCAGGTCCCACAATCAGTGGCCTCCTCACTCTTCCCTCCCCAGGCACAACACAAGCAGCTACTGCAGGAGCCAGGACAGTGCTGCAGCTCCCTCTCCCTTCACTCCCCACTCCTGGCTGTCCCCTCTCCCTCCTTCTGTGTTTCTGTAGGGATGGAGGAACTTGCAGCCCAAGCTGGGAAACAAAGGTTCAGACCTCCAAAGCCTGCACCCTCTCCTGCCTTTGGATCCTTTCCATGCTCTGCACTTTAGAAACGGTCTCTTATGGAAACAAACCTCTCCCCACCCAATCAACTACATAATCCTAATTACACTGTTCAGTGCAAAGTAGAACAACTGTGCCTTTAGTACCTGCACATTAGGAAGCATTTTTCATTTTATTCAATCCATTATCAGTTCTACATTGCACACTACATACTTCCATTAGAAATTAATATGTTCATTACCCTAAAAAAGGATCCTACAATATTAGGATTGCAATATAATTCCTAACTGCTTTTGTGCCTTCCTCACCAGCTTTCTACCAATTTACTTGCCAAAGTAAGTGTTGTACCAAGGAAGCAAAGGGGAGTGTTGGACAGGCAAATTTACATTGCTGATGGTTATAACTGCTTCAGTATAAACTCTGAGCTTCACAACCAGCAATCAGCATCTTTAATCTTTTTTTAAGTATTCTTTATCCTGTGACTGTTCACTAAATGAAAACAGATCAACTCAAAAATTGCTTTGTGCTACTGCTGCACTTATGTTCAAACTGGCTGCTAGTTACACCAAGGATTACCAATATTTTAAATAGTTTATATTGTGTTTATGAAGGGTAATGCCATCCAGGCAGTGAAACAGAGGCTTCTGTCTTGTGCTTATATAGCTGTCTGAATAAACATGCCATTTCACAGGATTTACTGTGGTATTAAGTTAAATCACTCAATATGCATCTGAAAATACTCACAGGCTTATCATTTTCTGCTGGTAGCTCAAACACACACCTAAGTTTCGAATCCATGAGTTCTTCCGGTTTTGCTTCTTTCCACTGGAATAAGTTAATATTAATTTAATATTAAACATATTAGTATAATCAGGCAGGTTGGAAATGCAGTGCATTATGTAAACAAATCACACCATTTCACTCAGAAAAAACCCGCAGGTGTTTATCACATTGCCATTATCCACATACAGAATGAAAAATGAGATCAAATACATAACTGAGTGGTATCATAAAGACAGACCAGATACTATGAAGTAAATCATTCTAAATAGTCTGAAACTTCCACAGGTAATTTATGAGAGAACTGGGAGCTGTGTCAGAGTAATTAGCAGAGACAGGGGGAGTTATGGGCCTGCTTAAAAAAAAAAAAGAAAAAAAAAGAAAAAGGAGGTGCGAATTCAAGGGAAGGGAAAGATAACAAGCCCCCAAATCAATCACAGTGTGAGTTCTCAACTCTTTGCCCAGTGGAGTTTCTATTCAAAATTTTAAAATTTCACATGAGCTTTTCTTCTGGAATGAACTACAGGACTGTTCTTCCCCCTCCTTGTTTTCCACGTCCTTACTTTTCAGCATCAATGTCTGAACAGCACCAGATGTGCTACCTACAGAGGGATAACTTGCCCTCACACCTTCTCTCCCCTTCAGCTGGGGAGTCTGCCATAAACAAGATTCCTTGCAATCTTTTTGATAGGGATCAGCAGTGATAAATCTCTGCTCAGTGTCAGCTGTAACCCTGAAGTGAAAAGATTTATTCTCAGTGGTAATAAACAGCAAGAAGTGTCCACACTGATATCCTGGAGTTCTCACGTGCTCCTCTTCACTTTGACCATCCTCCTGGTAGCTTGGTATTCCTCAGTATATCTCAAGTAGGTGACAAATTATGGCTAAGCCCGTGCAATCTGGAGTAGTATTTAACCCATCCTAAACAGCTGAATCGTAGTTCAGCTTTGCTGGGGCTGAAGTCAGAGTTCTATTTTGAGCTCCTTGGCTGCCTGTGAAGTGTTGAAAGCTTTACAGTACTCCCATAACTGGTCTCACCTGTTCATCCAGAATAGGAAGAGATCTGGAGAGTGGTAACAAAACTGAGAACTGATCAAAGTGTTACAGGAAAAGGAATCATATTGGTCTGGAGAGCTCTGGAAAACTGAAAGGCCCATATAGGTACTAAAAAACATTCTTTGCCAGCAGAATAACACTTGTCATGGTATAAAGTAACTCATAAAAATTAAAGAGCTCGAAAGAAAGGCAGACTGGCTTATCTTTCTAGTGATGCAGACATTTTATTACTACTGCTGTTTCTCCCACTGGATCTTATTTTGAGCCCATTAAATAAATATAGTTCCATAAATCAGTTTCAGAAGGGAAATTATTAACCTGCAGAGTGCCCCAGCTTTAAGAAGATGTTCAGAAGAAGACACATATTGTAAGGACTACTGTAGAGTTCTTCTGGGTTGGCTTTTTTGTTTTTAAGTAGCACACACAAGCCACACACTTTTAGAGTAATGGTCTTTTTCCTTTTTTTATATTGTGTCCTCAATAGCCACTGAGTGTTCTCTCAAGCTAACAAAAGCCAGGCTAGAGAAAGCTTCCTTGTGCCTTCTTCTGGGGGCAAATCTTGCTGGTAAAGGAAAGCCACCAGTTGACATAAGGGTTTACTGCTTTCCAGGCTGTCTTACTGTAGCCTGATGGTCTTTCTATGTCTTTTGTCCTTCTCTGCTCCAGCACCTACATATTTCTACTACTTTCATTTGTAATTCACAGGACAGAATCTATGAGGGCCTTTCATTTACAAAGCCACAGCAGACACAGGTAGGGATAAAGGAAAATACAATACTTATAAATCATCCTCTTGCATCTTGCAAAAAGAGCTGCTCAAGAGAAGACTCAAGACTTGAGAGTAGATGCATAAAATATATAAGATGATACAGATTTTGAATATATTCTGTATATCCTTAGAATATATGGTTCAAGCTGGCCTTTCTAAAGGATATACCGCAAAAAACTACAATGACTTGTTTCATGACTTGTCATCCCATTACTGACAGCAGCTTCCTAGAGAAGCAACCACAGACACCAACTTTCAGTGCAAGGTTCCTGGGGCTCAAAATAACAGAACATTCCCTGCCAAGCAGAGTTGGAAATATGGAAAAGCTTTCAAGGACCATTCCAGCGTGGTTTGACAACAGTCCTTAAAGAACGCAGTAAAAGGACTTAAAAGTTATACAATTAGAAAGAAATCCATTTAAAATTATTTCAATACTTACTACTGCTTCCATATCTGAAGTATCAGCTGGAGCAAACATAGACTGAACCATAAACTTGTGTTTACTTTTCTCATTAGGGTCATAGTCAAAAGGCTGTAGCATCACTGAAAGAAAAAAACCCCAGAACACATGGCATTAATATTGCTCTGGTGCAGAGTCATGCACTGATGACACAGTTACCAGATTTCAGAAAAACAAACATTAAAATGGTTTCAAGTTGTCTGTTGTTATGACCAAAGCAGCAGTTGAGATCAGGAACCTCACTTTAAACCAGAATTCTGAAAGGAAGCAAGAAAACCAGATTTTCTCAGTCTGTCTAGACTTTTGTCTGAGAATTCTGGAAATGCTGATCACTCTACAATATTCTGTACACAGCTATGGCAAGATAACAATAGTAATTTATAGGAAATAGGATAATTTACGTATCTTCTGGGACAGAGGGAGAAATTTTCCAAGGCAGCATCTTTTTGTCTTGCTCCATCCTTGGGGCAGAAGTAACAAGCATTTTGATGAGCTGTACACACAATATTGCTGATGGTGACCAAGAAAAGCTAGAGAGGCGAAGTCAAACATTGTAAACCCTGAAGTTCAAGTCTCGAGATGGAATTTTCCTCTACAAAGTTTAAGAGTCTCATGGTATTTGCTTTATCAAGTGCAAGTATTTCTCTTCCACAAATAAGTTACTGAAGGTTTGTTACCAATTTATAGCTGGAAGTTTATAGTTAAATGTGATGCAAACTTTGCCTATGAAAGGTATGCAAGGAATGTATTTATCTTCATTCAAAAAGTCAAAAGCATTCCAAAATTTACTTATGAAGAGAACGACTGTGTTCAGGGTACAGAGAGGAAGGAACAGCAGGTTTAGAGTGTGTGTGCTTTTATTTAATTTTTTATGCAGTATTGGGAATTTCCATGTCTTTGCTGTTGGGTTAAAGCAAGCCAAAGAGGGGCAGCTGGGCATTCCATTTACATGGAATATTCTTTAATCACAGCGGTCACTTGGAACCCCCACATTTGTGAGTGACACCTGGATATTCAGCTGTCAGGACATTAATAAACAGGAGTTTGGCTTCAAAGTGAGACAGAACATGTGAAAATAAGCAACACAAACATGTTATTAGAAACTGCAAAAAGCCACCACCCCCTCAAACTGCAAATGAAGCTTGCAAATACTGCCATTACTGCTAACAGAAAAAAATGGTGTAAGGTTTAAAAATTCACATTTTATGACCGGTCTTAGTTCAGCCCCTCAATTCAATCACTAGGAAGAGAAGCAGTTCAAGAATTAGGACCATTTTCAAGTACTGGTGCTACTAACATTATGTGCCCAAATTCATACACACTAATTGCAGGGGTTTGTCATATAAAAGCAATATCCAAAGACCCCATTTGTTGCAAATGAAGGCAAGACAAACCAATCTGCCTCCCTTAATGAGCAGGGTATGTTATGGCTGTATCATCTCTAATGTGCACACAGTCTGTGGCCATCAACAACCACATGCCTTTTAAAGCCCAAAGAGAAGGAAGGCAATAAATTCTCTCAGATGAGGTGCTTTAAAAATTATATATACATTTTAAATTCACCTTGCAGTACTCGATATATTATTCCAAACTAAGTATTTTCCAAACAGGAGTGACTGTGAAAGCACAACTATTTCAACACTGTCTGACACATCACTGAAAAGCAGCAGCATCGCTTTTTCTCCTCTGTAGTAGTGAGTCAAGATTATGAAGAGTTAAACTTTAGCTAGGAGTTAGAAGCAATTTGTTAGAGAGATTTTGTCCGTGAATACCAGTTTTTTTTAACGATTCAGTAGACACTTAAATAATTTTAAATCTACATAATGTGTAAGATCCAACTGGATAGTCAGAACTATCCAGCATTTATGGAACTTCTACAGATTGTGGTTTTTTCAGCTTGCTTTGCTGAGTGCAACTATCAGCTCATTTGAAAATCCTCACTTCCCAAGGGACAGTGCTGAATCCATCCTGGAATGCCAAACGAGCTTTCCAAGCTCCATTCACTGAACCACAAGAGCCAGAGAGGGCTTGACAGCACAGACGTTGGTAGCACTTGTATTTTTAGATCAATACATGAAAGCCACATTGACACAATTATTCAGCAAATGTCTTGTAAGCCAGATGGGAAGCTCAAAAATATGTTGTTTTTTCAAGAGGAAACCAAGCCATTTTAATATTTATCCACATACTAGTGGGGTTTCTGTGAAAGATCAGTTTCATAAAACTGCCCTAATTGCTGGAGAAATTGCTACTGGGGATGTGGCTCCTTTGTTCTGAATGGAAAACACAAACCTTATGCAAAACTTATGTGAAAAGAGTGTTCCTACAAAATGCCTTATCACATCAGTTGTCCCATCTGGTCAGAAGTTTCAGCTTTCATCAGAAGTCAGATATGTTGCAAGAATATTTTTTAAGAAAAAAAAATATATTAATATGATCTTCAAGTTTACTGGCAGCAGCATCCATCAGGCAGAGATACCTCAACCACTTCCCAAGCTGCTCACCCTACAGCTCAAGCACCAGCACTGTTTTACCACAAGCAAAAACTGCAGAGTCACTGAGAGATCAATGGACATCAGTTTTCTCACACATTCCTGCAATATCCCCAGCATTTTGCGCTCTGTAGAGAGCCAAGGAGAGGCACTGACCACTCAACATGCTCCTTCTTTTCCATGGAACAGTATACTGGCAAAGTTAGTCACAATGACAGAAGCATTAAACTCCTCTGGTTTTCCTAGAATAAACCAGCTTTCTCAAGGAACAGAGGAAATCTGAAGCAGGGAACACCTTTAACACCTGCTAGGATCTAGCTGTCCTTTCCAAGAGCAAAAGGAACAGAAAAGTCTCCCAGCTCAGATAGTCAGCAACCTTCCTCTAGTTTCCATCTGAATTTATTAATGGCCTGTTTACTTGGTCCTGGACCAACACTGCCCTTATGCTGAAATACCAGAGAACGGGAAGAGTCATTTACTTCTGGCACCCTCTGAGACATCAATCATGGCAACTCTTGGCCTTCTGGTAAACTTAAGCCAGACTTGGTGGGTCCTCTCTGGGTCAGGCTCCCCATTCATCCTCTGCACCTCTTTTGGTTTGAGCTCCTCTAATTATGCATGCAGGAAACTTTACTAACGCCCTGAATCACAGTATTTATGCCCTCTCACCTCTTTCCTTATCCAGATACATGATGGTACATTTGCTTTACTCACAGCCACATTATGTCAGCATCTTGCTCATCCCCATCAGGCCCCTTCATTTAACAAGCTTGTAATTACAGCAAGAGTATTTTATACTCCAAATATGTGATTTTGCAGTTTTTCTGATGAAACGCATCCCATTTCTCTTACTGTAGCCTTCAAGGACACCTAATTCTGCTGCATACCTTCAATCTCCCAACTTTACAACATCATCAGGATTTTTAGTGTACTCTTTTTTTCCAGAATTGCTTGTAAAAGCATTAAACAAGATTAGAACCAAGAATCACTTTTAAGAAACATAACTAGTAGCTCCCTGCTATCACATTTCCATCCATATCACTGTTCATTCTTAAGCAGCTCCTTCAATACACTATCAATCTATTTTTTCTTTTCTAGCTTTATCAATCAATTTCCCAAATGGCAATGCACAGAATTCTTGGTCTGGATGGATCAAATCTACCACACTTATGTCACATAAAATATCCCAACCAGAAACAGGGATGAGCCTCAAGATCCTTGTGGAATTCCATCAGCTCTGACAGAGGTGAGCAAAAGGCACATCTACAGAAACAAGCAAGAATCCACTGCACCATTCCATCTTTGTCCATGCTTACATAAATAAACATAAAATTTCTGTAAATATTTCAGTAATACTAATAAGTTTTGAATCTGTGAGGACCAAGATAAAATTTTAAAGCAGGCAGGCAAGAACAACCCCAAAACTGGTAGTTTCTGCAGAGTCCTGGGAGCTCCTTGGGAACAGGGCACAGGAGTGACACTGCCAAGGAAAGTCTGGGAACGCAGCAGTGGATGGGACACAATCGGTGCCTGAGGGAATGGGGCAGACCCACTGCGACTGCAGAGCACAGGGCTGCAGCTCCATCCCTGCTCAAGGCAATGCCTTTTCAAAGCCAGGCAAGCTCACAAAAGACTAAAAATCCCTCCCTGGATATTCGACAGCAACCCAATGCTAATGTCAGCTCCTCCCCATTTTTAGGAGGCATGTTCAGACTGCTCTCTTCAGTGGGACACTGTGCACAGACGGTACCATCTGCAATTCCTCTCTCCCCCTTATACACCTATTGCAGACTCACCAGCATCTGCTGGCATTCCTTCACTTTTCCTTTGTAATCCATTCATGCTTTTTATTTAGACTTCAAAGCCACAAAATCAGCTATCTTTGCTGAAATCAGACATGCTTAACAGCAGCGGAATGTGTGCAAATACTCTTTTTCCCAAGTATTGCAGCCCCAATGCAATGGAATCAGATGACAGTGCACACATACGCTTCCCGACAGTTACATAAACTCAGCTGTTAAAATTACATGCCATTATATAACAGGTGAAAACACGGGCTCCAAACCTGCCATCCCAGCAGGCTGCACATGCTGACAGGGCCTCAAATGCTGGTATTTAGCAAAAGCTGTGATATGGCATAAGAAGGCAGCATTTGAGACTCTACTAGATTAAAGTGAGCTTTATTTTTCTAGCATTTTGTACGTGTTTAAATGAGCCATCATATTAGTGTGAAATAAAATGGAACTGCTGCCTCTTAGAGCAGAATATCTTCTCATTTACTTGCAGCAAAATAGTACAGACACAGTTTCACAGGAGTATAAGAAAGGCATCTGGTTACTACAGTGCAAGAAGGAAGAGGCTGTCCCAAATTCAGCTTCAGGCAGTAATATTCTCTGAGACTAACAAATGCTTAGGCACTGATTTTTTGGAGACCAAGTGCAGCACCAATGCACTGCTATCAGTGGCTGCGGTAAAGCCTGTCAGCAACTGCAAAGGGGACAAGATTGCATATAGCAAATACAGCCCAATTAGCTTAAGTGTCCAGAAATTACTGAATTAACTATAGTTTAATAATTTCTCATTGGTAGTATTTTCACTAGGTTTGGAGGAATTCAAGTCTTATTTATTCAAGTCCTGGTTTTATGCCTTGTGCAAGACTTGAATTAAATGACTGAAAAGGTAACTGATTCAGAGGCAAAGAACCAAATTCTATTTATTTTTCACTTCATTAACTCCAAAATCAGTCCTCTGTTCTCAAGCAACATTACTCCAAACCAAAGGTTAAACACATCTTTCCCCCTTTCTGTGAATCTGAAAACAATTATATTCTGCAAGTTAATGGCAGTCCCCTCTTTGATCCCTCCTATCCAAAGGATCCCACCTGCTGATCAGAACCAAAGACAGTGCCATCTTCAAGTCCAATATTAGGTCCCATGCATGGTTTAAAGGAGCTTAATATATACCTAGGGAACAACAAAAGTGTGCTACTTGCATTTTAAAATATAATGTTAATGTAAGGACTGGCAATTTAGGATCATTATTTATTACCACTGCTATTATCAGCACGGAAATACTAGAACACGGATGAGCTTGTGATTTAATATACCACAACCATTTTCCACACTAACCAAACCAAAAATCACTGCAAATAAGGTTATCAGAAAAGGGAAATTCTTAAAGCTATGTAGGCAAAAGCAAAGCACAGCTCAGGGTTAGCACAGCAGTCTCATAAGGGGATACTTTAAACCCTGGACTAGAACCACACTCTACCTGGTGTGCCACTGGGAAGGGTCAGGCTGGAAAAGCAAGCTGCTGGGAGCATAACAAGAGATGGTTCCTAAAACACTTGTCTGCACTGTATTTGCTCAAGGTGGAGCTAAGGGGCACTTGTAAGCAGAACTTTAATACACCACTCAACACTGAGATCAAGACAACATTTCAAAAAGCCTGGAAAGAGCCTGCAAAGGAAGCAGGCTTTTAATTTTCAAAGTTCATCTGCAAGATGAAAAGCATCCACATTTTTATAGCATGAAGATAATTTGTAGCTAGAAACCATGCTAATTTTCATTATCATTTCATTGATTTCAATGCATTTGATATGCTTGCCTGCAGCTAGTATAGATGACAGACAGCTTTACTTGGGAATTGTCCCGACTTTTAAAAATCTCCATTTCTCTCCAGAGAGCTTTTTCATTTACATATTAGTCATTTCAGAGCTCATTGGGTATGTGCTGGCCCTCTCCTGAAGCAGAAGCGCTTTGCCTGCCCCACCTGGGGCTCCCACACTTCCCTGGTTACTTCCTCACTGTGACATTCCCCTGGGATTAACTGCAAGGGAGGCACAATCCTGTAGCCCTTTGCACACTCAATTTGACAGCACAGAAATCCCAAAGACAACAGATCAATGAGTGTGCAAATATGGGTATGTGTAAGAAGACTTACAGGATTAGAGTTGCTTAATTTTACAGTGCAAAGTGGGTTTGGAATCAATTTGTATTTTGTTGGAGCAATTTCTCTCCAAGGGGGAGGTGTTTAAATGTTTTACATTTTATTAAGTAAGAAACTGAACTCTTGATTTCTACATGTTGATTTTTTTCAAGTAAAAAGCAGTGATTTTAGCTTCCCAGATTTTTTATTCCAGGCTAAAAGAGGTTGGTAGGAGCAAAGTGTATAACCTATCAATAATATTTCTTATCATGCCAGTATTTTTTTTTTGTTTTTAGAAATAGCAAAGCAAATCTGCATGTTTAGAGAAATAATGTTGTTAACTAAAGTCTGACCTCATTCATCCAATATGCCACAACTAAATGCTTTGATAGAATTCTTTATTAAGAACATGGATCAGAGATGTCATTGAGAAAATATACCATCAGAAAGTTAATAATACACAGACATTCTGTTTGGGAGAATACTCAGCTCTTTATGCTCTCAAAGTAAGCCACTCCTTTGCTTTTCCATTACCAAACTTAGGCAAGTCAAGAGCTACTGACTCATTAGAGAAAATCATTAACTTTTCCTATGCAACAGCAAAGATTTAGTCACTTGACATTTTTAACACCAAAGGATACTGAATCTTCAAGGCACACAAAACAAGCACGGTTTGAAAGTAAATGTTTTCATTGTTGGTTAAATCAAAGGCAGTTTGGCATCAGCCCACACCGGTCTAAACCAGGGGATACAGTCCACCCAGTTTTATTCTTCCCTCAATGTGCTCATCCAAGCACTTGTCTGACCCCGTGGTGAGCTGGTTCAGGAACTTAAGCTGGCAAAAAACTAACTGTACAAAAATAATCCCACAGGGAGGGCAGGGCTGCAGCAGGACTGGTTTGGATACGTTGGCTGAGGCTGTTAACGAACCATATCAATCATTTATGTATTTCCACCTTTTTCCTCTCCAAAACAAGATGTAAGACCCAACCTATTACTGCTAGACCAGGAGTAAGGGAGGTAAGGATATATGAAATGGTTGCTTCTCCAGGAAAACACAGCTTCTTGGATTCACCAAAATACTTTAAGGATGCGAGGCATTCCAAGAAATAACTGATTATAAGAAGCAATTTTCAGTCACCAAAGAACTGTTTGAATGGCTTACCAGAAACATTAATTGATGTTCCTGCATCGATAATTCCACTGTTGGGCCTTACACAGTATCTACGTGGTGCTGTGGTCTTAACTTTGAAGCACACATTTCTGTCCGTGGGGTTGCCGAGCTTCAGGTTTGTAGTGACCACATCTGTGAAAGGACCTGAGGAGGAGAGCAAAAGCAGACTTGAAATCACACAGAAAACACTTTTCAAGCAGAGCCTAAGCAGGCTCTAAATCTCTGTTCACAAATCTTATAAAGTAATTAGATGTTCAATTTCCATCTGCAGCACGTACAGATAATCATGCACGCAAAGCTGAGGCTGCCGCCAGGCCCCAGCCCAAGAGCTCATCATTAACAGCAAAACAAAAGGGGGAAATCATTCACACATTGTGCCAACACCACAACATGGCATTCAAAGGATGCCAAATTCCCTGCTGTGTCACAGTTGCTCCATTCTAGTCACTGAAACCCAGGCTAGCAGAGATACCAACAAATACCCATGCTGTAGATGGTAAGTAGTGAGTACAGTACAGTTTGTTAACCAGGCACGGAATGGGAATCAAGGACTACCACAGACCCATCTGCACATGAAGCCGGACCTCCACAGAACCAGGATTCCACCATGTATTCAGGAATGTCATACCAAAACCAGCAATACAAGCATTTAGGGTACATCTCCTTTCACCTACCAAGTTTTTTTTGTGATTTTTTGTGGTTTTTTTGTTTTGTTTTTTTTTTTAATAAACTCTCTTGGCAGCTAGAAATTATAAACCAGAATAAATAAAATAGCCTATCTCACCCAGGACAGGAAATAACCATGTGGAAATAGGAAAATTTTTAGACACTGAGAGCACTGGCAAAGATTTCCATATTAGCAAAGCCAAAATCAAACCATTGTCAAGATCTGCAACACCAAGTGCAGGCAAATCCATTTCTCTCAGGCTCACTACCTAATTGAAACTCCCAAATCCCTCAGGGAGAAGAAAGTCTGATTTCTTACATGACACTGATAAATCAGACAGGTAGCACACAACTACAGTGCTTTACAGGCGGTAAAGAAGTAAAATTAAAAGAAATATAACCACACTTTGATCAACTGTTTTCTCCACAGAAGTGATTAATTTGATGCCTGAATAAAATACCTTCATCTGCCTCAAAACAATCACACATATAACAACCCCAACCAGACAACAAGGCAGCACCATTTCTGTCTGCACTCTGAGCAAACCAGCTTTGCAATCCAACACAGGAGCAAACAAAAATTGAAGCAATAAAATTTTCAGATCCCATGGCAAAGGTTTCACTACAATTGTGCCTGGTGAAACATTGAGATGTGAAAGAGAATGAAACACAACTGTCAAATTTTCTCTGTGTTCTGCATGCAGGGAGAGACTTTAAGTTAATGGAAAATAACTGGCCAGAAGCAGCCATGAGGTGTTAAAGAAGTTAAACAAGCCAAACAATCAGAAAAATCCAGCAAACATTAGGTGTGTAAGGACAGTAGCAGATCTTCAAAACAGCTCCAACTGGGAGAAATCTAACATTTCAGAAGAAATTATAGGATGCCTAAGCAATAAGGATGTGTCTTTACTAAAAAATTACAGCTTGAGCTGTTCCAGCACAGAGGGAGGGTTGGCTGTACAAAGCCCTACATATGCAGCTGCATCCTCAGTAGTGCTTTACTGGTCTGCATGCTGGGATAGATTTCCTGGGGGAAATACCATGTTTTTACTTGGCTGATCCATGAATGTGTGCGGGATTTGTGTGCCCCAGCACAGAGCTGCTGTTTGAAATAGTAATACGACAACAATTCTGTCTGGAAAATAATTTCCAAATGGAGTTACTTATTGCTAACATAGATCATACCAAAATATTTGGCAGCAAAACCTTTCGGCAGACGGAACTCATTTCTTCTTGTCTGCTTGGTGTTTCCTCTTCTGTTTTGTCCACTAAACCATAAACAGTTTCTTTAGCTACATTTCCCCCAAATTACAGGTTTTACAGCCACCACAACTATACTAGAAGGTTGACATCTGCTTCCAGCAAACCTGTGTGCAGGCACACTCCTTATGGCACTGCTGTTCAAAGCAAAGCAAAACACAGCAGACAAATGCAGCATTAACGTGCCATTAAGGTGTCCTGACGTGTGTAAAAAAATAAACAGACCACAAGGTATTACTCAGGGGTAATTGGGGCATGGCAGTGAAATATTACCACTTGGCTGGCCTGCCTTTTAAGAGCAAGGCCCACGGACTGCCAACTCAGGCTGAAATGAAACCTTGGTCGCCTGCTGTTGGATTACTGTAGCCAAAATTACAGGTTTTTTGGAGAGGTTGGGCTATGTGGGAGAACTTATCTCAGGATAGACATAAGCTAATTCTGCACTAGAGATACACCTTTGCTTTCCAGCATCTGGATTTGAGCATTGTAGATAAGGCTGGTGTGGGTATCAACAACCATGCGAGATGCACATTGACTCTGGAGCTTCATTTTCCAATGCAAGGCATTGGGACTTCTGCACTCACACTCACATACAGTAAGAGAAAACACTCTTCACTTTTTTCCGGTAACTTTGTCCTCATTACAAGTGGATGGACTATTTATACAAGTTTATGCAACACCTGGACAATGGTTGTACTTCCAAGGTGGGCTGAGAGCACAGTTAAGCCAGACTGGTGCATCTGGATGGTACTTGGGTAAAAGCCACAAGTGAAGACTGACTCTTAAAACCCACAACCCGTACTTAATCACGTTATTTTGTTTTGAATGTTTTTTCGATTGCTCATAATATTTCTAGATAAGTTGAACTCATAGTAAGGCAGGGTGCTTTCCAAATGACAATTTGCACTTTAAAATCATCCCAAATGTTTTTCTCACGTGTTTTTCAAAGATCATGAGAAAAATGCCACTGGTGTCATCCCAAGGACAAAGTTATGGGAAACAGGGTCTGTACATGCATCATCCGACATGGGGTTGTCACGGGAGCAAGCTGTCTAGAAGGAAGAATGTAGTAAATTGAATTTGGTGCAGAAAGTCTGAAATATTCCACAAGGGCTTGGTGACTTTCTCCTGCCAAAATAAAGTCAACTTGTGTTAATGCAAAGTGGGCATCTAGTGATACACAAACAACCAGTATTACCGGAAGGAAAGGAAACATTACCTCCTATACTCATGGAACAACAAGCAGTAAGAGGTATGCTGGTTTTTCATAGGACTACTTTTCATCAGGCTTATTTCTGAACTGTGGCTTTTCACCCAGGCACCACACATCCAACCCTTCACGTTTGAAGATCACAGTGTTATCTCAGAATTTTCTACACTCCATTTCCTATTCAAACACCAGTGCTGTATCAATCTTTCCTAAGAGAGCCATTCTGCAGCATATGGCATTGTAATATCCCACACCATTTTAGTAATAATACAAAAGTCTGGGAATTAGGTCAAAGGAACATGATGTCAACTCTATTTAAATTTTAAGTAACTCTCACTGCAATAGAAATTGCCCATAATTGTACCAGCAAATCCAGGCTGATAACTTTTTGATGAGCACAGTACTCACTGTGAGTTCCTTGCCACGCGCTCCTCAAAGAAACCACATTACACAGCCACATCATTTGTACTACATCTTAATACAACCATCCCCACTTTAACCAAAATTCCATGCTTTGGCATGGCTAATAATCAGTCCTCATGCTGTTTGGCACATGAAAGAATTTAGCATAAGTACCAGCAGAGGGAAAGCTTTGATGGCCCAGGCTTGGGCAGGAACATTCAAACCCAGCAGGGACAGTCCTCTGCAGATCTGTACCTGCAATTATCACTACATCTTTATAATTAACTACACACATCAGGTGGGCCACAGGGTTGCTTAATTCCTGCATGAGTCCATCTCACTGCTGAAAGGGGAGGTGGTCTGGCATCTCGTCTCCACCAGCTGCCTATGCAAGTTGCACTGTGTTCCTCTGCATGGGCCAAGAGCAGAGCCAGGGAGCTGCTGGGGCTGGAAATTAATCCACTTACCAGGCAGGGAGAGAGGGAGGGGGCAGTGGGGAAGAGAAAAAGGAGAATCAGTTTTCAGCCAGAACACGCAGCACTCAGATCTGGCATCAGGGAAACTGCATCTTCCTGCACAGCATTCTGCCAATTTAAGGTCTCACAGTTGTAGGTTAAAGCTTGCAAGCACATCTGGGCATACGTGCTGCAGTCACACTTGCAGTGTTGGCATAGCTGCTGAAAGTAATTAAGGCACATGCATCATTTTTTTGGTACTTTTATTTAATGCAAATTCTCATCTGCTAAAAGCTAGACATCTCTAAAAAATGTAGTGAACTTTTCCAAGAAAAGCACTGCAGGAATACTTGATACAATCATAGTCATGTTCAACTGGCAGCCATTGATCCACAAGACTAAGAATAAATTCTCATCAAACTGCCCATGTTATTCCCAGAGTGTTTTAGATGCACTTTCAGCATCTTCCCCTAAACAACTTTTGCAACTCCAGCTCACCACAGACATGCATCCAACAGCAAGGTAATTGGAAACAGGCAGAAATACAGGCAGAGCTTCTCGTGAGATAACCTCTCTTGTACTTCCTTTGTGGAAAGCAGTGGAATGCAATAATAGGAGGGGAAGGACGTATTTCACCATGGTTTAATCCCACTGATGTGTCAGATGAAAGTCATTAATCACCTGACACATTAATCAGCCATAGAAAGGTAACTGAAGGATCTTTAATAAGGGAGATGGTGGAAAGCAGTAGAGGGGAAACCAAAACTGCTTTGTGACTATTCCCAAGAGCCCAAATCCTACATGTGATGGGTAGATGTCCACATGGAGCAGTAACTAATCCAGTGAAAGAGCCACACTCACCCTGTGTGAGTGGAGAGGATGGGGGCTGAATGTGATACTTATCCCTTCCCCATTCCACACCCCACGCTGGCCCCTCTCCCAGGGCATTAAGTGCCTCCCCCTAGCTCTACCAGCCCTTCAAACTGGGGATGCCCCTTGCCCTGCTCTAGAGAGAGATGTCAGCACCATCAAAAAGCCACCACACCCATCTCTCCATCTGATTAGTTCAGTCTTTCTACCTGCAACTCTTCCCATCTTCACATCTGAGTGGTTTCTCAGTTCCTTTACTGCCTCTGACGGCACCAAGTGATTTTGTTTTATTTCCATGGGCTCTCCCATTTTATTTTTGTGGATGTCTATCAGCATTACAGACAGGCAAAATAAAACCAGTAGTGATGTGCAAGAAGGCTCAATAACAGGTGAAGAACTTGACTTACTGCATGCTCCTTTTTAAAGTCATATATAAAGCTGATGACCTTTGAAGATAAACACTAAAATGAAAAGAGCTGAAATGTCAAGCAAGACATCTTGAGCTATCAGCCAGGTGCCTGAGAATCAAGAACACCCAAGATACACTCAAACTCTCCCACCACCTTACTTGTCTTTAGACAAATCACTTAAGGGCTTGATCTTCTGCTATTAAAAGCCTTAAGAGTTGACATCAACTCCAAAACAGAAGCAGGTTTGGACCCTTATAGTTTCACTCTCCGTCAAGTAAGGAGAATACTTACCTAATTACACAGAATCTTGTGAAGATTAGTGTTTTTAAAAGTACCGTGTGCCAAGGTTTAATCATCATCATCATCTGGCTCTGGAGACTTTCATAATTAAGCGAGCATCCGCAATTTTTGAAATCAAAGAAGTCAAAAAATCAGAAAAAAGAAGAGCCTGTGTTGCATAAATATCTGATTTCACAACTAACTCACTGAGAGAGCCCAAATCCCCCAAATTTGCTAATTATTTTAAAAAACAAATCCTTGTGTAAACCACTTGCCAAGCTTTTGACCTCAGCTCAGATTTTAAAAGGAATTAGCTACAAAGCCCCACCCTGTGGAATCAGTATCTTTACTCCCAGCACCCACCTCCTCACCCAAAAGAGCCCTTGAAGCAAAGTGACAGGAGGGGAGTGGTCTCTTCCACTTCTGCTGTGTCAAGCAGTGGATGCCTGGATGAAAAAATATTACAAAAATAGAAGCAACATCCACATCACTCCCTATGCAATAGCTGATGCAGTGGAGCAATTTTTTTAAGAAGTATGCATCAATAAAGTGACCTAAGAGAATAAAAAAAAAAAAAGGTGAAGAAATCCAACAAAATTACATGATCCAGATGCCAAAGTTGGAGCAAGGTTGGCAGTAAGTTATTCCATTTAGATGGATTAATCAGTGTCCTTCCCTGGCCTATTCTGGCATAAACTCTTTTTCTCAGAGCATGCCTCATGCTTAGTTGGGAAAAATACCCAAACCCCAAACAAATATGAGACTGAAGACTATTTTCAGGGTATATATTAGTATGTAATTTTTGTCACCTTTTATCCCTCAGAGGATCATTAACAGTCTGACTTCAGAGTTGTAAGAACTGAGAGGCCACACATAAGCTTGCCAAGAGAAATAGAAGAATATGTTCTTCGTATAATTTTGGTATCAGTGTCATTTGTTTTTTTCCCAACCGATCTCTTCAGAGTTTTCTTACACCCAAAAACGTTACCTACAGCAAACTTCAGCAACAAAATCACACAACATGAACTATTTTCTCTGCATCATAAAGTTAAAACAGATTTCTGCACACACTTGCATAAACAAGAGACTGAGAGCAGCCTTGGTGAGCTTTCAGAGGTGTATCTCTGTTTCAGCTGTGCTTTCAGATCCTTTTAGAACCAAGTGCCAAACATATTGTATTACTTTGCTTGTTCTGCACACAAATATCACATGAACCAACTCTGTCCAGGTATGGAAACAGCTCAGGAAACAGTGGCACAGCAGCTGCATCTCCTTCAATAACTATGATGTAGCCAGATCCACTTAGAGTACGGCACCTCCTTAGACACAGCCTGGAGCTCCATCCATGGGGCATAGAAAGGACACAAACAAAGCCCAGGCTCCCAGGAGAAGTGGGGATGCAGCAAAAGAGCAATGAAGCCCTGATGTGCAAACCTCCCCGACAAAAACACTGCTAAAGACTGAAGTCAGTGTAAAATGTTTCCCTGGAAGAACCACCCTGATTTCAATCATCAATCCAAGCTACACTTTTTCTTCTAAAGTGATTTTTTTCCTGGTCTAATTTCATCACTCATCTCCATTTCAAATGCACATTAAAATGTTCGGGAAGGAGCAACTTAACTACTCCAATTTTATGCTCACATATACTCCTCAAATAGAGAAATTTGATGTGCAACTTAAATAGCAAATATTTTAAGTGCAAAACTGTGCATAAATTGAAAATACCAGAAGAAACAAACAAAATTAGATATTCTGGGGATGCACAAAGAATAGCTGCTTTTCTAATAAGTTAAAAAAAAACCCAAGCCACATAAAATAGACAGTGGGATACTATTTATGGCTACAAATAAGGAAGGAATCCTGAGTTTAGCAAGATATATTTCAGGGGAGTCACTTGAAAACCAGACTATTAATTGTACCTTCAGGACCAAAGGGAAAAAGAAAGCAAAACAAAATCAGAAATTAGGCAGCAGCAGTGAGAAAACTTGACTGAAAAAAAAAAATCTGACAGTTTATATGTGTGGCATAGAACAAGAAACAAATGTCAAGTCGTGTTCTTCAAGCCTAAACTTCTGTCTTTTCCAATCTAAACAATTCCATGATTCTATGATCATCTGCACCGCTGTATGACATCAGTAAGCACAGTGTAATACCAGCTATACAAAAATTAAGGGGAAAAAAAAATGTTACTACCCTTAGATTTTTGCTCCTAGTCTGGTAAAAATATAGGAAGGCCAGAAGAAGAGACATCACAAACCAGAGGAAATGAAAATATTTTGAGAAAACATAAAATAAATTGTTAATTCACATATCACAAGAAACACTAATTGCAAATATCAACAGGCAACAAACATAAAATTGCTCAAGAGAGAGGGTGAACTGCTGGGAGAAACATCAGAAGCATCAGTGAGGATGAAGTAACTGGTGTGATGAAAAAAGGAGCAGTCTTGGGAAAAACACGAAAGTGCAATTTTTTTTCTTGAAAGAATTACATAGTCATTTGACATGCCTTCTACAAGCACAACTAATTTGTCTTTTAAATTGCTTGCAGAAACATAAGATTTGGCTCCATAGTGATCCCCACACCTACATGATTTTATAATCTGCATCCTAAGTAACTGGATCACCAGGCAAACCTCCCCCTTCTCTATTTTTCCACCTCTCATGGAAACCAACCAAGAAAACAGGATTAAATTTAGAATGATAAAATCTTTAATCCATGCACCATGGTATAAGGGACTTCGTTTACAGCTCAGAGAACCAGACACTAAAGTAGTTTAGTAAAGAGATTATTTTCATAAAGTATTTATAATAACGTGGGGTAAGTACTGCAGGCAGCAGCAGTACCCAATCTGTACAAACGTTTTTGAGGCCAGGAGAATTACAGTTGAATTGAGCAATTTTCAGAACAGCTCTAATAGAGAAAGGACAGACTCAGCCCTCAGTCTGGGTTGTGTTGCTGGTGTGAACACGCAATCACTTCGATCCGTGTGCACCTCTACCCTGCCCTGAATTAAACAGGGCAATGATGATTTGCTTTGCATACATTTCCAATGACAGCAAGACCGTGACAGCTGTTCCAGACCCACGGCACAAATCCCTCTTTACAAAAGGTTGCCTAGCAGGCCAAATTTTAAACTCAACAACATCCCAGGCATCTCAGAAAATATCCTATATGGCTCTACAGACATCTTGGTCTACAAAGCATTGAAAGAGTTTATATATTGAAAAAATTCTGGGTCAAATGACAGAGGAAGAGATTTAGCATGAATCTAACTCCCAGCTTGGACAAACTGGTACTTAAATATTCATATATGTATGTAAAATAGGCTTCCTTTCTGCCTCTGGTCATCACATAGGAAGACAAAGGACCTTCAGTGTTACTTGTGGTAGGAACTGTCACACCAGTGCCAGTCCCTCATCCAGAGGGGAGAGGGCTCCAACTGGGAAGAGTTCCTGGTCTAATCAGTGAGGATTTACTTGCAGAAAAAACGCCAACAAAACAACAATTGCAGCAGCAAGATGATAATGTTAAAGATCACGTTTCTTACAAAGATGAAATTTAAGTCTGAAACAACAGCTGTCACCACCACAAACAGAACTGTTGCAAACACCATCAATAAGGCTTTCAAAGCCAAGCAGCCACACTGACAGGGAAAGTGAAGAGGCTGTTATGGTACCAACTATGAAATGCATTCAGTAGTTATTAGCTGTTCCCAGCAGGCAGCAAATATAAGACCAATATGGTAACAAGATAGTAGAAAATGAGTGTGACTGCAAGATGTGGGCAGAATTAGCAAGGGTCATTTGATTCCTGCACCACCTCAGCTGGGCAGAAAGCAGAGGCACTCAGAAACAAGACAAACCCTCACTCCCCCAGTTTCCTACAAAAATTGCATTATAACATATGTAGAAGTTGTTCATTTGACCCAAAACTCATTTGATGCAATCAATACCTTCCAGAGCTGGCTGCATAGAACAAATTAAGCTGCTTTTTAAATTGGGTATTTGTTCATAGATGTAAGCTGACCTGAGCTCATGAAGTTGGATCATTTGCTATGGTGATGATGCCTTTTTTCCAGTTGAGTTTCAAAACAGATCTGACAATCTATTTAAAGGTTTGTACTTGAATTTTTACAATCCTAATTCTGAATTAGAGAGCAACTAAACAGAATTAATTCTTCTATTTAATGGTAGCTAACCTATTTTAGAAGAAATAAAGCATTACGCGACTACTGGTAAGTTTTTAATTTATAAAACCCATGCAATGAGGAAAAATAGGTAATAATTTATTTTCCAATGAGAAGGCACTATCAGGAACTGCTGTATAAATTTTTACTCCGTATTCCTTTCACAGGTGACAGGACACTGCACATGGCATGCAGGGCAGCAGCTGGTAAATACAATTTACTGCTAAGTACCAGTGTGAACCTGCATCCACTCTGACACATTAACTGTGTCTTTATTTTGCCATGATAGCCATGCTCCTAGGACTTGAGAGAGCCACCCCTTCCATCTGTATTTTCAATATAATCTGTTATCAGATATATCTTCTGAAGTGATGAATAGAGGTCACATCGCAGCAACCAAATCAGACTGGCAGGCTGCCATCCCAATGAGCTTTAAATAACAAACTTGAAAAACTTTTTCACGTATCATTGCAATAGCTCCATAGCTCAAAGTGAGCTGAAAATCCATGGACAAACATGGGATTCCCAAGGAACTGGAAGCTGTGAATGTATGTGTCCCATTCTGTACAGTAAAGGCAAGGAGTTGATCACATTTAAAACATAAAATCCCACAAAACTAAGAGAAGCAATGGCCAAGTAACAAATTTTATCACTGCATTAGGTCTTTCCCTGAAATAGTAATACTTTGATCCTATTAATGCTCGTAACTTCAACTGGAATTCTTAAAATCTGTGCAGTACAAAATTATTCAAAAGTCCTTAACCCATAAATCACATTGACCAAAGCCTTCAAGGAGATTGTGGTATTTTTGGAAATAGTCTTGGGAGACCTAAATACATTAATTAAATTTAACAGAAGATGCAGTTAAACCTCCTTGACTGCTTCACGCATCTCAATTGTTCTTTGGTGTTCCCACCATCCTATTCAGAGTTTCAAATTTCTGTTAGTCCCACATGTACAATCCCTCTCTTCTTTCCCAGTGGAGCTGTTAAGTGTTGTGTCTCTAGTGTACAGGACACCAGCAGATTAAGGAAGCTCAAGAGAACCACAATCTTCAATTTATCCACCTTTCAAAAAAATGAGATGTGTTTGAAGACACTCACAGTGCATCGCTACCCTCTTTTACCTCCAGTTTTTTCCCTCCTAACACCTCTCTTTTAAAGTGAAGAGACTATGCAAAGTCATGAATTAATTATAAAACCAATGGAGCACGTGAAATCAGAATAATTCAGTGAGATGTAGCAGGTCTGTACAACTAAACAAACGCTTAATAGAATAAGTTATTGATTTTAGCTAAGCTGCAAGAAAAGTGAGTGTAACATGAATTGCACCAGAAAAGGACTGATTTTGTTTGATAATTGGGATATATTTTAGGATAAATCTGTTTAGATTTAGGAAGCCTGCCTGTTATTTAAATACTACGTCCTCTTTTGAAGACTCTAATTTGGTAATTAAATTCAAATACGTAGAGAAATGTACAGGTTTACTCCTATTTAATGCAGTAACAATGACTTGACTTGGAATCAGGCCAGACAAAGGGAAGCAAGGGCTGGTACATTTTTCAGCAGAAAAGCAGACAGCCATTGGCACAGCAGCCTTCAAAGAGCAAAGAAATCCTAGTACTGACTGCCATTCTGCTGTGAATACCAGGAGGGCTCTAAGAGTTTAATGAAAAGAGCACATAAATGCTTAGCTTAAAAGATGCATATTAATTATCCTAAACAGCCAAATTCTCACAATGCTGTCACTATTTTATATGGCCTGTGACTAGAAATTCCTATTTATCCAATACAGAAGAGAATGAGCACAAAGTCAAATTCCTCTCAATACCTTCAGTGCAGGAGTGATTCAACCATTACCACGGATCAGGACAGGGACACAGATGTAAGTGAACAGTCCACATGCCCTTAACCTCTCTTCTGAGGCTTGGCAGCTGCAGCTTCAGCAAACTCTAATCTCACATCCCAAATGTTACTGGACTGCTGGACTGAAGAGCCTTAGCCTGGTATCTGGTAGGAACGGGATATTCCTGTCAGACACAGGAGGCTTTGCACACCCTCACTGCAATGAACAGATCTGGCTGGAGTTTCCTTAGGCTGACCTGGGGAGCTCAAAGTGTCTCAGCAGGGAGTGGCAGCCACCCAACAACAGAAGCACAGGTCACACAAACTGCACAGGATTGTGGCTAAACACTAAATACTGAACATTTCCAGTGCTGTAGATGCACTGTTGGACTGAGCACATGGATACGGGCCACACCTTTGGGCTGCAGCTCTGATGTACCCAGGGCTTGCACCTGAGCTGACAGCCCCGGGCCAGGGCTGAATCCGCTCTGTTAGGACTGGAGAGGATCGGCTGTTCTGGTTTATTGTTGTGCCTTTTGCAGAAGGCAAAGCCACACAGTGACATATTGCACAGGTACAGAATCACATACTGGGGACAGGAACCTGCATTTCCAACTGGCACGACTTGCAGAGTTTAGCAAGGCACTAATCCCTGTTTGGCAGTACTGCCGGGAGCCACTTGGGGAGCACGGACAGAGTGCTGAGTCATAAGTCCAGCCTAACCTGGAGCAAACCTCCAGAAACACTACCAAAATGTCCCTCAGCCTCTGCCACCTCCCATCCGTGCCACCCCTCCTGAGCAGCACTGCCCCAGCACCCTACATCTGCAAATATGCAGCAACATCTCCAACACTACAAACCCAGGGGAGTTCTATAATATGCTGTATTTTAACAAAATTTTACTTGCTGACATTAAACAGCCGATCTCTACTCCTGGTGGGCACATATGGTGAAAAGACAGATCAGCCTTGGTGGGCAGCAATCCTGCCAGGTGCAGGAGGCATCCTGCAGCACAATTCCACATCCTTGTCCAGGTTTAAATCTAGCAATTCTTAAAGTCAGAGCCCTGAATGTTGTAATAAATTCTCGGCAGATTGATGTCATCTCTTAGATAGAAAAAAAGAAGAAAGGGAAACATAAATGTAAATGTCACATATACCAACAACAATGTTCTTTTTCACCATTTGTTACCAGTAAAGGCTGAGCTGTAAACCTTTAGCTGGATAATTTTTTTGCAAACCTACAGCAACCAAAAAGTGGAAGAAGTCACTGGCAAGACAGAGAAGCTCCTATTTCACATGGCATCAAAGACCAGGGCAAGGAAATGGGCACCTTCAGCCACCTAATGGTGTCCAGCCTCCCACGACTCACAGCTGCATTTCAGCACAGCACACGCTGATGCTATTTTGGAGTATGTGTGCTCTGCTGTAGGAGATGCGAGGCGGGAGGAAAGACAACCCCTGCTCATGTTCACATGCTGTGAAAAAAAATTCCAGCATGAAAAACTCCTTTGATATTTTTTTCAAACGAGACGCAAGCACAGTATTTTGAAACAGAGCACCAAACGAATTTATGAGATTCACTGCAAAACCAAGGGGCTGCAAAAGCTTCTTTAAAATGGTCTTCAGCCCTTCAGAAATGAAAGTGCAGGCCATGGTTGCAACCCCAAAGTGAATGGGACACATCATACAAGAAATCCTCATTTGCTATATTATTCCCAAGATCCTACCTTCCTCTAAATTTTATACTGAAGAGCTACACAGAGCCTTTAAAAAGCATCAGGCGAACAATTTCCTGCTTTTTCTACCTGTCTGCATTTGGATTCAGCCCTTCACCATTTCCAGTGTTTGGTTTATGGTCCAATCTCATTTTCCTACATTAAGCACCAGGTCTTTCAGCACACACCATGAGGCGCCTGTACCAGCCAGCAGCTCCATGACCTCTGTCAGTCTGGATCTACTAGGACGGGGCCAAGGAACAATCTGGAAACAAATGCAACTATTTACAAAGGTGACAATATCATTTCAGCCATATCACCAGGCAGGTATGTCATCACAAGATCAGTAGGGCAAGAAATGCTTAGAGCAGAATTTACTTCATGAATACTTCAACCTGGTGTTTCCTGAATGAAGGGCAGCGGTCAGCACTGCTTGCTAGAAAGGACTGTAAGGCAGAGGTACTGCCAAAGCATATGAATGCTGCCGGCAGCATTAAGTCTGTTTGAACATTAATATTTAAGTGTACTTTGAAACTAAGCCATTTAATAGCTGCAGTTAGTCAAGTAGCATTCTGTGTTATAAGGAGTATGCATTGCTGGCTAAAGATCTGGCAACCAAAAGTGCTATGGCTAGTTGATTTAACTTCAATGGCTGCTGGTTATTTAGCCCAGAACCCCATCTGAAAGAAAGACAGCCTGACAAATTATCATTACTTCAAGAAAAAACAGAGTCTGGCAAGGTTTGTATCTACCTGTGATGAAATGAAGAAAGAAAAACAAACCCTGAACCACAATTATGTCTCATTAGCAAGTCAGTGCCAATTAAGGCCCCACTTTTTGCCCACCTGAGCTTGGATTTGCTTGTTTGCTGAAAGCAATTTTATCCAGAACAAGAGCTGATCTTCATCTAATCATACTTAACACAAAGAATGTCAAAACAACAATAGTTTCCTTCTTAAGCATGTTTGATACTGCTGCCATAACAACTTCAGCTTACAACAAAGATATATTCATTCCCCCCAGTGTTTATTAACAGGCTGTTTGATAAAACCCACTTCATATTATTAGTTCAAATATACTTACTAACAAAAACTGGTAAAGACCTCCCCTATATTTAAAAATGTACATGAAAGCTTTTTTTAAAGGAGTATTATTTTTACCAGAGGCCAATAAATGAATCTCTATTTTTTAAAAAAGCATATTTGCCAGAAAATCAAGCAAAGCTATAAAACACCTCTGACTTTGGTCGCATAAATAAACTTTCTGATTGCTTATTTGTAATCCCAGAATATTGTATTACAGCTGTGCTGTCAGGCTGCAAGACAGGAGTTTCAGTGCCAGTGGAAGCCCAAACCCATTCAAGACTTTTATTTAAAGGATGGATTTTCACACAGGCAGACTATTCGTGACTTATTTAGCCAAACGGCTCACTAAATTATAATGATAATAATAAGCAGGAAAAGCCAGGAAGTGCTGCCCAGCACCTGGCCAGGGGCCTCGTGTTTTTGGCCAGAGACACGATTACAACCCCACAGTGCCTGGGACACGTTACAGAAGAAACCCTTATTTCTTATCTTATTCCCAACATCCTTCCTCCCTCTAGATTTTATACCGAAGAGCCACGCAAAGCACTTAAACAGCATCACAGCTAGCAATTTCCTGGTTCTGTCGTTTGATTAAGCCCTTTATCCATTCCTAGGGTTTGTGACACCTGGGTTCCCAGTCCTACCTCACGGACATCGCTGTCCTACATTACAGCACCAGATCTTCCGGCCGGGGCCGCGCACACACCCCCGGCGGCGCCTGGGGGAACGCACCCCTGCTCCCGCCGCTGCCCCGCGGGGTCCCCCCCTCTCCCGGGC
>NW_008236180.1:7511368-7514170 GCF_000691975.1 Corvus brachyrhynchos
GAGGTGCCCCCCCGGAGCCTTACGGAAAGAAAGAGGGCTAATAAATAACGTTTAATCGTCACTGGAAAGCGTGATTTGTAATAAACGCCTTGTTATCCTCAAGCAGCGTGTTATTTCAGGCCTCTACTCCGTGTGGCCTCAGGACTGCAGAGGAAGCCCTCGGGCCCCTCGCCGCCCTTCCGCGGCTTCCAGCGCCGCCGGGATCTCCGGCCAGGCACGGGGACGGGCAGGGAAGCGCTCCCGGGAAAAGGAGGAGCTGCCGTGTCCGCAGGGCTCGGGGCGCAGCGCTACAGCGCCAGGGCAACCCTGGGAACGGGCATCGAGCTGCAGGAAATACTCGCTTTTTAATGAATAAAACCAGAACTTCAGGTCACCTCAGATTTTAAGACATCCCCCCTCCCCTTTCTTAACAGTAACCAAAGTTTTGGGTTGCTCGTTAGGGTTTTTGTGTTTGTTTGTTTTGGGATGGTTTGTGGTGGTTGTGTTTTGGGGATTTTTTTGTTTGTGTTTAGTTTTGGTTGGTTGGGTTTTACTCCAAAGGTTTAAAGCATTTTTAAAATGCACAGCATGATTTAATATAAAGTGCTGCTTTATTGATAGCCCTAGGCTAGTGTAATTACAGCAACACTACGCTTTTTGCTCCCCTCTCTCCTCAGGTTGTTTTAAAAATTTGAAAAGTTCCTAAGAATTTATAAAGCATTGCTGTAACCTCTCAAAGGCAGGAGTTTGGGATGCCCCTGTTAGAAACATGCTGGTCTTAAAAACTGATAATTTATGTACATTACTGGACTTTATACATACTGGACTTTATACATGCAGGACTTCAGGAGGAGATGCCATTTGCAGAAATAAAAAGCTTCCAAAGAACAGCAACTCAAAGCACATGGTTATGTTTGGTCCCAGGCAGGGCTGATGAGCAAACAGGTGAGAGGTGAATAAAAATGTTAAAATGTTGTGAAAATTCATTTTCTCACACCAATACAATCTACGTGATGCAGTGCACCTCCCCCTCACACAAATTCTTTGTATCATGTTGTTTGACTCAATAAATGCCAAAAATGCATAAGGTACTTAAAAAGAACTAGAATTATAACAAGAGTGTTGCTCTCCTTTCCGGCAGTAAGAGCAATGTCAGATGAGGGATGTATATGTTAAAATGAACACCCCTAAGGAGGACAGTGGCATTCACTGCTCTGAGCACATCTGCAGTGTTTATACCACACCTTCAGCTGCTTCTGTCCACCACAATCCCTGTTTTTCTGCTCATGTGCTTTACTACCTCCAATCCCATTTCATCCTTTTTGTTGTGAGACATCTTTCATTCCATGCCAAAACAAACCAAACCCATAGTTGTATTTAGTACAAAACTCTTAGTTTTGCATAATACAAGTGAAACCTGACAACTCTTTCCAGCCAGGACAGTGGGACTGATTTTTTTAAGCATCAGCACTGCAGGGCAATACACTCAAATACTGCTTTTCTTCCTTAAATTCTTTCTCTTTTGGAGAAAGAATGGTCATATTTCATACAGGGGTGCACTTTCTTTTTTTGCTCCGAGGGGTGTGGGGGGGTAATTTTTAGCCTAAACTACAGGTTATGTCATAACATTTTAGATCTCAAGGCAGGAGAGAATTGAGTTCGCTCATACTTTGCAGCTTTCTTGGCTGGTACTGTGGGAAGGTTACCTTCTTTTACCTAATCTCTGAGGTTTTATTTTATAAACAGATTCCCTCTGTAAGCCAGGCATTCTTGGACCAGTAATTAGTAGAAAAGACAAGCTTTATACATAGCTGTAAATTAATTGCAAACTAATGGCAAGGAGTAAGAGAGAAAACTTTACACAGCATATAGTCATGCACAATAAAAAACTCTAAAGTAAACAACTATTAAGTGTTGCTGCCCCGACCTTTCTGAGTTTTACTTTTCCTGAAAGAAGTACAAAGAACTCCCTGAAGCATTTGATGATCCTTCTCTTAAAGGATTTGCCAAGATGTATCACCTTGCCCTAATTGGCAGCTCTGAACTTACCTGTTTGTATTTGAAGGACTCGCCCACGTTTTCATCCAGGCTGAAGGTTTTATAAAGCACAGCCTTGTTTAAGTTGAAAGTTTATGAAGTCTAATGAATGTAGGTTGTCAGGGTTTTGTTGCATGTAAATAATGTGTGTACATTTAATGCTGTGTAGGTCAGATTCACTGAAATCGGTGTGCGTGGAGGTCACCTGCAATACCACATCCCTGTTCCACAGACAGCCCTCTTTGGCAACAATTCGGCCACAAGACTAAAAGGCAATTTGTTGCCCACGTGGGTTTTTGATTAACAGGAGAAAATTGGGATGAACACTACAGGGAAACGCTTGAGAGCACCAAAAAACTTTGTACTGAAACAATTTTAAAGAACAAGTTCATCTGTTGCAAAATTTCTACCTTAGAAGCTATGAAAGACTTGATCCAAATGAAACATTCTCATTGTGTATGTGCAAATCAGGTAGTTTGCATTTAGTTCCCCAGATTCCCTATGCAAACATATGCAAATATCTTTTTCTCTCTATTCCAGCATATTCCTTGTGTCTACCCTTCTTATCCTCTCCCCAATGCACGTTCATGCCATCTTAGACAAACCCATCTGACACTCTTCAAAAGCAGTTTGCTCACATCTAATAGGATAACTTCAAAATAGCAGGTAATGGTAACTTTAACTTATTCCAGTTCTCTGGTAAACAAAAGATGACACAGTATGTGTTTCCTGCATAGGAACTGCACCCCCTTGCTTAGTAAAAGCTCGTATCCAACCTTTTCAGGT
>NW_008236180.1:7514193-7533799 GCF_000691975.1 Corvus brachyrhynchos
GCTATTAAGTCAACATGTTAGATGTGTACCCCAGACTGAAACAACAAAGCCACATCTTTTAAACATCATGTAAGACAAGTGAGTTAACTGCAGCCAACTCCATATTTTTGGGTACTACATAAGCAGCAGAGCAGTGGTTTAAAAAAAGCAAGTTACCAACCAGCTGGCTGTACTAACAAACAAGAGAAGATCCCTTCCCAGCACAACAGGCCCCACAACACTATGCAGATATTAAAAGCACTTGATAGTTTTGATTGACAGAAACCTGGCCTAAGCAGTTGAGAACTGTGCATTTCATGCAGTCTAAGGTAAAAGCAATGTATTAAATAACTTGGCCCTGCTAGAATTTGTCAGGCCTTGCCCTGCTTGGCAAGACTGTGTGTGGCCTGCAGTTTCTCAGACATGGTGCTGCAGAGAAAGGAAGTGTTACACAAAAGCTGCATTCTCTCTGCTGTTTCCCCCCATCCCTTCTTTGCACAAGATCTTCTGCCTTTGTCTGTGTGTACATAAACCAGGGAAAAGCTCCAGTTTCTGAACACCAGTAGTCAGGACTTCTGGAAAACAGCTATTCCAGTCATTTGTACATGTAAGCTATTACTTACATTCCTCTTCTATAATTAAATTGCTATAGAGACTGTTTTTTAAGATGTGGAGAATTTTGGAAGCATTTATAAACAAGCCAGCATATTTATAAACAAAGCTTTTTATTAATAAAATGTTTACACCTTTTTTTTTTTTTTTTTGCACAATACATCAGACTGGTAGGGATTTAGCATTTTATCATATTTATAAACAAAGCTTTTTATTAATAAAAAGTTTTACCCTTTTTTTTTTTTTTTTGCACAATACATCAGACTGGTAGTGATTTAGCATGTTATTACACTATAAAAGTTTATTATGGATGCTGAGGCTGAAAAGGCTGTTTACATTATGTCAAATCAACATTTCTTTATTTGCATTCTATGCACTATATGGGAGTGTAACAATTCAAACAAAAAGGAGAGAACAAAAGCCTGGTTTTCCTCATTAGCATCTACAAACCAACAATACAGACAAACCTGTACACGCTCTCAGGACCAGCCCAAGAGAAGACTAAAAAAAAGTCTCAAAACATTCATAAGCTTGGGAATTCATCACTACAATATCTCATCACTAGTAATCTGACTACACTTCATGCAGTGAAGCAATGGTTGGAAATTTGTGCAGTTTACAGTGCTGCAAATGCTCTGTAACTTTGAGCGGCTTACGTTTGTTTTAGTAAGAGATAATATAGTAAGAAGGCACAGACCTTTCAACCCTTGTAACAGGTTAACCCCATCCTAGGATGAAAAGGCAGAATGTTGTTATGAGTGACAAGAATTGCTGATACAAAGGTTAACCTTCACATCTAATTTTACAGGCAAACATTTACTACACTGCAAGAGCTCTATGCATATCAGGTTATTTTTGTGTCCTGAACACACAAATGCAGTTTCTCGTTAAGAAAAAACCCTTTTTTTTTCTTCATTGTCCTCAGTGTGGGGGGGTACAAGTGGGAAAATTGCCAGGAAGTCTTAAGTGTCTCAGCTACAGAATGCAATCCATTTCTGTGCCTTAATTAATTCACTGTCACAGTGTCAGTGTTGGATACACATAATTCAGAAAGAGGAAGTACAAGAAAGAAAGTTAAAATGCAGAGGAGTTGACTAGAGGCTTACAATAACTTCTTGCTCCTCCAGGTGAATTTGCTTTTAGCCTTCATTATGTGGTAAAATACAGTCATGGCACAGGTCTCAGCTGCTGTAACAGTTTCATAAGGCTGTGCTAATGAATTACCATTTTGCTTACAAATATTTGCTGCTATGACAGATACTTCTAGAACTTTGTGGCAAAAGAGACACTCACCACCTATTGTTGTCTAAATCCCATAAGGAAACAAAGAACAAATTGCCAAGAAAACATAATGGATTTAATAGGAAATACATACTGTAACACAAGTAAAAGTGAGGCAAGATAGTAGCGGTGAATCTATCAAGGTGTCAGAGTTACAGAATATTCAAGTGCAACAACTGGATGGAATATCACACTCCCAGTGATGAAGAGCATGACAGAAGAGTGGTCTGTGTCCTTCAACATTTGAAAAAGGAGTAGCAGTTGGTTTGCTCAATAATATGTATGTGAAAACATCAACAGAAACCAAGCAAAGCCCAACCTTCTTAAAAGCAGGTGACCTTTACAAAGGCAATTAGCTCCTTAAATAAAATTTACAGTTAGTGTTTAAGCAAAAATTTAAGGACATCAATTTGCAGGTTGCTGTAAACAGGAACAGCAAAATTGATTCTTCTACGAAGTCTTTATTCTTAGACTGAGAAAAGTCATCCTACTGCCTTGGTTCTCCATGTAAAACAGTGAGCACCAAGTCACTCTCAGCCATTAGAACTTTTCTAAGTATTTCTGAATTGCACTTTGTAGCATGTACACTCTGACAACACTATGTTAAAAATTCAGGGTTGGGTGGGGTGGAAGGAAATGGAGGGGGGGAAGGAGGAAAAAGCTGACCCTAGGAACATTTTGACATGTCAGAGGCTAAGCTCATCAGTATTCTTGGATTTCAGGATAGTCTTATATCCCTTGAAAGATTTGTTATCTGTGACACTTTAGGGATAATATCTGGTAATGATTGTTTGATTTTTTCCAAGTCATGCATTTTTGACTGTAGCTGAGCAAGAAGTGGTTTGCATTCAGACTTTTGAGACCTCCAGAATATCAGAAGGGATTTTTCAGAAACATTGGTATAAGAAGGCCTAAATAATTTTAGGGAATTATGTTTTGGCACTTGAATGCTTGCATGATATACAAATATGTATTTTCAAGCATATTCCTTTTGACAAGCTGGAGCCATATGACTCAAAGGAAAACTAACTTTTTTTTTTAATACTAGAACCTATATTTCCATCTCACATTATTAATTTACACCATCATCACATTTCTGTAAATCTTCTGTCACCTACCATCACTAGGCTGTGATCTACTATTAGAGATGGGATCTGAACATAAAACATCAACAGTTTTCTTTAGGGAATTTTTTGCAGATTTTTAGAGGCTTAATTCCAAGTACACAAGTCTCCTGCTTTGAATAACTGACTTGTGATGTACAAACCATCTCAGGTGGCTGTAAAATGACTTCCTGACGGAAAAGTTAAGAAAGTTTCTCCTTCTCTCTCAACTATGAGCCAAACAGCCTTTTTTAGAGGCTGCAAGTACTCAGGAGAGATACGTGAAGCCTTTTTACAAAATGAGCAGGCAGCGTAGAAGTTGAAGCCAGTGAATTATGCAGGTTCTCCTCATGTTGGAGATGATTTTACCCTGCTTGTCTGTAGCTATTGCTGCTGAGTGAGATTCACTCCAGGGTGAGCAGCTCCACTCTTCTGACAGCTTCTGTCCTGTAAATCATCTATTCCCAAGATAGTCTTTGCAGATTGCTGACACAGCATACCACAAATAGTCTACATCATCCTTAACACACACTAAAGACTGTTTCACAAGCAAGTCATTCAAATATCACTGCTAAAGCTTCCTTTTCCAACTAATAATGCATTATACTGGAATTTAACACTAATGTTAAGGAAGAATTTCAGCTTAACTGTGTAACAAAATCTTGCTGAGGCTAACTTTTAAACCAGTCAAGATTTTCACCATGAATTACTTTTTGATAACTAAAATGAAGCTTTAACCAAGAATGTAGTTCTCCCTCAACCAGGTTAAAGGATTAGACTTCCAAATCAATAAGTAGGTCCTGTCTCCTCTCCTCTTAACTCTCTTCCCAAGCAAGTGAATAATCCTTCTTGAGCAGGCTGGTAGCATTAAATGTAAAGCAACACATCAAAGACTCCAGTCTGCATAAAGCCTCCCTCTAAACCATTAACTGTCTGATCCTGCAGCACTTAAAGGAAGGGTGTCTCTGATGTCAGCAGGGATCTGAAGTGCAGTGATTTGCTGGACCTAATAACAAAGTCTTTACCTTCACAGCAACAGCAAAAGTTTTCAGAATTGTCTTAGAACTTTTCAAAGCACCTATAGCAATTTCCAGTAGTACGATTACTAGATGCTCCTGCTATTAAATGCAAGCTTCCAAATTTCACCTACTTGGGCACTTAATATGCCAGTTTTCTGCATGTACATAAAATATCCTACAAAACTACCTACAGCACAGATTAGGAGCCTGGCAAATCACCTAAGTGACTGTTGCAACAGAGGGTCAGATGAAGACACCTTCCAAAACCTGGAGAGCACATTCAAGTTGCTCCAAAGCTTAAGAATGAAATATTTATCAAATTATATTTTTGTTCAATTCTATAACTTTCATGAGAAAGAACTGGTGGTGTTTAGAAGTTGCAATAGTCATATTTTTTTCAGCTAAAAAATGCTCTGGATCAATGATATAACACACACCTCGTTACATTTTTACATACATGACACTTTGCCCTTTCAAACTTGTTCTGCAGAAATTAATCTGTGCAGTGTGCTCTGGGGTGACCCCGCTTGAGCAGGGAGGTTGAACCAGATGACCCACTGTGGTTCCTTCCAACCTGAACCATTCTGAGATTGTGTAATTCCCTTTGACAGTATCTGAAAGTCTAGTCTCTCTGATGAGCTCCACTCATTAGACAGAAAGACACGGTGCAATAAAACTTTAATCCTGAGCTTTTTTAACAACTTCTTACCAGGAAAAGTTATTAAAAATTTAGCTGGAATGGTTGATAATCAGCACTCCAAACACTCCAATACCAATGTATCTCCAAATAGAGAAGCTATGTTAGGACAAAATATAATCAATTCCAGCAAGTCTAGTGCAAGATGAAAGCAGCTGACCTACCAAATTATTAATACAAAAGAAACCATTTTTCTCCACCAAAAATGAAACAATGAGCATGTGCATCTCATGCAGAGAGGATTGCATTCCAGCTTTCAGCAGGGCCAGTGATCAATAAACACTTATCTTGACTCAGGAGAACTTACATCAACCGTCTGACTTTTTAAATAGGCAAGCATTAAAAAAGCAGCCTCACTCCAGGGTTGGTAGTTTGGACAATCTGAAACACTGGTTGTTTCCATGTGTTCATTACCTGCAGTAATTCAAGATCAGAACTGCAGAAAGAGTAGGATGTATGCCCATGAAGGATTGCATGAGTTGGATTTCTTGGGCTCTCTAGAAGCATGGAGCCTGTAGGACTGTGGCAAAGAAGGCAGAATTGGCAATGCAGGCAGGGTAAGGAAAAGGCATGACAAAAATGTAGTCACCAAATATCATTAAACTCACTGACCTGTCCAAAAACCTCATTGTACTAGTTTGCCTGTTTTGCTCCAGCTCTCCAAGAATTTTCACTAACACAAATGAAAAGTCCTTTTCATTTCTTACAAATTTTCATGCATTTTCTTCAGAAAAAATACTTGAGATGACAGAAAACCAGATTAAAAAAAGAATAAGCATCATCATGACCTCAGTTTGATACTAAAGCTAAACAGCATATTTTAGTATATACTCAAGTCTATTAAGCTCTTTTTCTTCAAAAAGTATAGAAGTTTCTCACTAGTGCTGGTAAGAAACAAAAAGTAAAAATAAATAAAATAGCACAAACAGGTATGGTCAATCTATAGTTTAATTGAAAGCCTACTAAACCCAATACAGAATAAGCTAAACACTGATTTGCTAAAAACCCTCACAGATGAAAAACCCCAGGAACCAAGAGGTAACGATCTACATTACCACATGTCTTAAGGTTACTTCCTATGTGTATTTTTGTGCCCAAAATAGGAAGGACTGGGTGCACCCCAGATGAAAGCTTGTTCAACAGACAGGCCTCATGCTGCCCCAACAGGATTCTCTATTGGCCCTTTCAAATGTCATTGAAAGAGAAAGAATTTCATCTGCCTCTGGATGAACTCACAGTGACAATACCTAAAATGCAGGAAAAAAGCCCTGATGGAGATTCCCTAAGAGTTTATCCCTAGGTGTGGAATGGAAGGAGTGTAGAAGATTGTAGTTCTTTTTACTGTTTTTACATAATTTATAACACTTTAAACACCGGTCTCATAAATATAATATGAACACTTTACACATGCCAAGCAATTAAAAGCTTTCCCCAAAAACTTGTAGGTCTTCTCAGAACCACTGGCAGCATCTGTTTACAGCATCTCTTTTTAGTAACCACTTAATTTAGTCAGATCTACAAGTAATTTTCTTCAAACAACATCTTAATATTAAAAAAACTTGTAACAACAAAAAGATGCTTATAAGCATATCAGTTTGCCTTAAAGTGATTACAGTCAGCATGAAAAAGAAGATTGTCTGTGGTTTAAGATCTGTTGCTTGTGTCCCCATCCCCAGTGCAGATCATCTTTAAATAAAAAGTGCAAATGGGATTTGGGGACTGGATGGACTGATTTGCCTACTGTTTGTCTTCAGTTGCTTATTCTGTAGCCATCTCACATCAACTGTCCTGTCATACTTTGGATTAGCTACACCAAAATTTAAAATAAGGCTCACTGAAGAAAAGGAAGAAATGACATCTAACTTCCAGACTTCTCCTAACACAATCTCCCACAAAAGTGCTCATTTCCCTTTTTACCAAAAAAACCTCCCAAAACCTTGATTACAAAACTACAAAAACATTTCAGTTCTACCATCCATGTAGTCACTTTCCAATCAAGCAAGGCCAAAAAAAGTGATGATGGATTCCCTTTGAATGCAAGAGACACTGCACGCTGTGGAAGCCAGCAGGCTGCCCTGATGACTGCAGTCTTTTCTGCACGCGTACGGGTGTCAGATGAGCCAGTCCCTTTTTTGGGGACCTTGGGTGTATGAACACCAGCAGATAAAGATCTAAGACTGATAATATAAACCCAACATGAACTATTAACTTCCAAGACCACCTACTGTATAAACAAGTTTGATTTTCTAAGGGGTCAGTCAACAGCAGCTGCGCTTTGTCACCGATGGCTGTCGTCGAAGTTTGAAGCCCTTCCCACTGGACGGGGGGTTGGTGTCAGTGGATGGAATTCTGCGACCTACAAGGAGGCAGGAAAAAGAAATTTATAGGAAATGTTATACTTGAAACTAATTCTAAGCATCCGGTGTATGCTCTTTTGTATGTATACAAAAATGTGTCTTCAATTAGCTGTAGGTCACTAGGGAAGACATTCCTGCCCAGCATGATGGCAGCAACAGTCTGTGTTATGTCTGTAAGAGGGACGGCTGCACAAAAAGACAGCAGAGGCAGTTTGAAGTCAATTTAGCAACAGTTACACTTCAGGCTCATCTAGATCTGGACAGCTGAGCTGTAAAAGCACTTGGAGAATACTTTGCAGGATGCAATACCATCTGGAATAGCTTGAGAACAACCATCTTGACCTGTATTTCCACAGATCACCTGCATCAGGCTTAGCAAAGGAGTGCTTGTAGAGAGAGCTGCTTTAGTCATCTCATCAGTCTTTAAAATGGACTGTTCCTGGTTGAGCATTCTCTTCTGAGGAGGATTTATGATTTCCTCCCCTCCCCCATAGTTTATTCAAGATCAATTTTAGAGAGCAACTATTAAGTCAGTAAATAAGGAAGCTAACCTACAGCACATATTTTTTACAACAGCTTCAATACATTCAACTGATTCTATAAGACCCAATTTTTTTTCTTGATGTTTCTGTAGTTAGACCCCTTTTCACGAACAGGATGACATACCTGCACATTGGTGCTGCTACCAAATAATATTGCATAGAATTCACTTTGGAATACTGTCTGCTTTTATTAACGCACATAAAAAGTATCATTGTTGTCCTCACCACAAATGGGACAGAAAAGATTTGCAATTTAATATGAAAAACCCCAAGGTACCACAAACATACTTGTGGAAAATCTACATGCAGTAGTTGCTATTCCCCATGCAGTAATCTGGCATTTATGAATTCTTGTATTTTTAAAAACACACTTTTTTAGCCTAAGTACAAGCACTAAGAGTGAGAACTTAACTTCTTTTCTCAGATGTATAAAGTCTGGGTCTTCCTCATGCCATTTCCTTTCCCTTCCATAACTTTGGAAGTACTAATTGAAACATTCAATAACAGACATGGTGTGATGATACTGACTTCTGACATGAGTACCCTATTTGCTATTTACCCAGCAGCATCACAGTAGGCTGAGAATCTCTAGAAGGAATATTTAGAGGTCATTAGATGACCAGAAAATCATTCAGCTCATTTTGCAGTTTGTAGTCATGTCAGATTAACAAATTTAAGTCAGTATATTCTCACCCAAATAGCACAAAAGGTAACACAGAAATCAAATTTCTACTTGAACTTCTTGCAGAAGAAAGTACATTAACTGTTTAAATACTTACTAATTTCTATAAAGAGTTCATTAATGTTTATTGCATTTTTCGCACTTGTCTCAACAAATATTGCATGAATGGAATCTGCATAGTCTTTAGCATCTTTTTCCATGACTTCTCTGGAAAAAAAAAGCAAAGAAAAATTCATGAATGCAGAAGAATCCCATTACTCAAAACCTTAAGGGACAGATTAAGTTTTTAAGTGTCTCCTATAATGACTATTTTACCTGTTTGGCATCACAGCGCTCCCTCATGCTGAAGCTGCTGCTCATTCTTTACTCTGTGCTGTCTCCCTGCCTTGAGGTTCGAGCATAGTCATGAACTACCCAAGGCCTTAATCCATCTGACAACATTACAGTGGTTTTGTCTTGAGTGCTCTAAGTTTAGTTCTACAACCAGTCCTTCTGAGGTGTGTTATTCACCCCCCCCCGCTTTAGATGTCCTGAGAAGATCCTAAAGCATTATTTCCAATGATCCTGTGCATTTCTTATGACTGTTAACAAAACCAAAGCATCTTCCAACACTGCACAAATCATCAGCACAGCATTTACTTTGTGTGAAGACGTAGCTATAAAAGAGGAATAATTTTATACTGAGCATACAGAAGTGTAAAAGTTATTCTGCACCCCAAAGAAGGCAAGTTGATGATTTTGTATCTTTCCTTAAAAAAAATGAAAAATACAAACCCTAGCAGCTGTAGGGAGATCTGGACTTTATGTTGTATCACTTTACATACAATTTCTACAATACACAGGCTACTTTCAGTAATGAGGGACTTTAGAATATCAAGAGCATGGACTTTGATCAGCGACTCAAATATTGCCTCTGACTAAAGTACAAGGAATCTTCCTCATTAGCTTGAATAGAAATGTTTACACTTATGATGCCAGCTGAGCATGTGAGACTGAATTCTGGTCTAAGTAATTTTACACTGTATTTCCTTCAAAAGACATGCTACTTCTAACAAAAGTTATTAGACCTCACTAGATAACTTCTAGGTATTAACAATTTGTAAAACCATACTCAGAACCACCTTTGCCGTGGTTCTTTAAACATGTAACCAGCTGCCTCCTTTGAGGCACCAGCTGTGGTGCCTTTTGCAGTGAAACCTAAACCCAAGAAGTTTACACACACCTTCTTTCTGAATTTTGGCTTATTTAACCAGAGCATCAATAAAAAAGGACTTCTTTTGTTTTTAGTACATGCCTTCCTGAAAGTTTGGCTGTTCGTAAAGTTTCTCAAGAGCTTTTCCCGCTCCCTGCAACTATTTTGGCCACAGCCAATTCCACCCCAATATTTAAGCAGGGAAGGAAGGCACCTGAACAAGCAAGTCAGAAAAACCTACACAATGCTTTCCAACAGGCTTGGTGTTTTTCCTAGCAAAATGAGGTGCTACAGACTGACAGGGGCACTTCTTGTAAAGTGAGGTAAACAGCTTCTATTACACTATAGTTTCACAGGCAGTTTAGGTTTGTGTAACTTGGCACTGCCACCAGAAAAGGTAATCCTGTCTCCCCGTAAACTGCTCATTCCTAACCCTGCTATCCCCACACCGTTATGCCAGCAAGTGTTCATGGTGTGAGAAAGATAAGTATACTTGGATCAGTTGTTTTCTATTTTTTTTAAAGGGTTAGTTTTAATTTGGATCCATTTTACAGCGCAGTTTACTGCCCAATCACACGTATACTCACATCAGCACAGGGGAGGAAGTGGATGAGACCATCCAAGGGCAGACTAACCACATCTTTGAACAGCAGAAACAGCACAAACCCCATGTCCTCTGACAGCCCAAACCCCTTATGAAACTACAACACTAGAGCAGAACAGCTTAGATTGTTCTATACCTTTCAGCTGCTCTAAAATCTTGAAATATTTAACACTAGGGCTTCAGGAAAACCCTCAAAACTGACAAGAGTTATTTACCTGACATCATTAAGATCACACTTATTTCCTGCAATAGCTACAACAATGTTGGGAGGTCCATGCTGGCGAAGCTCTTTAACCCAGTTCTTTAATGTTGAGAAAGTTTCCTAATATGGAAAAAAAAAAAAAAGAAAGAAGACGGAAGGAATTAAGAGTCAGAACTGGCCCATGACACAAACAGAAAACCCCAGAAATCGTAATGCTGGGCCAAGATCAAGTTTCTTACCTCTTTTGTGATGTCATACACTATAATGGCTGCTGCTGACCCTCGGTAATACATCGGGGCTAAAGCACGAAACTGGAAGAAAGACACCAGACAACATAAACCTGATCTTCCACCAAACTCCAGAATCTCACTGTCATTACTGTTACTATTGAAAAAAGTGAAAACCAAGATCACAGCAGTGGAAAACTTTCCTTTACAGTCACAACTGGTCTGTGCAGTAGAGCACACAATCTCCCAGGAAGGCATTGTTCTCCAAAGGCCGGGCAGTAAATCGTGCGGGGCTCAGCAGCTCACCTACTGCAAACAGCACAAAGGCAAGCCTGATCTTATTTTGCCTAGATTAGAACCTCTCACTTAACAGACTGTCTACACAAACATGCATGTGCTCAACTTTAAACACCAAACAAGGGCAAAAATGCAGGAAGAAGCAAGGTCAACTTTGACCAAGACAAAAATGTCAAGAAAACTACCATATATTAATGTTGATCTGAAATGTTCAGAAGCTGCTGTCAACCTCTAGCCCCATGGATCAGTCATCAGTCTTAAATGCTAGAAATGCTGATTTCTTCATGATTTAACTTATGGCTTTAAGGATTTTGCTTCAATTTTCCCCTCAAATTTAGAAGCATGTTTAAAATTAAAAAAAGCAAAAGCCCATAACTATGTGCCCTGTTGCAAGCAGAGCTTTAAGGAATATACTAGATAAAAGGCTGCAGTAATTTTCTTGTGATTTTCAGAATTAAATCTACTGCAGGTCTGTTTGCTTGGTAGGGCCTGTACCTTTGTGTGGACAGAGCCTTATGAATCCAGGTCTAAAAAAAAGTGATAAAGTCCATGATCAAGTTGCATCAAAAATATCAATGTAGCATTCTTAAGAACAGTGGGATATTCTGCCAATTTAAAAAAAGCCAAGACAACTAATCTTGCAACCAGAATTCTCCATCAAAGTGCAGAGTGAACTGCATGTATTGGTTCCATGTAAGCATATATGATTTAGAGCTTTTGTGCATCTTATTACTCAGGGTAAAAATAATGAATTGGATACAGTTTTTCATAAAGGCTTATTCATTTCTAATAAAATACCAATTTCCTTTTGCTTAGTACTGTTCAACTGAGAGCAATATAATAAATCATAAAAATCTTGCTATAAAGCAGAATTCCAGACCATTTACATTTGGCTCTCAAATTCTATTTTGAAAATAGGATTTTGAACACAAAGTTCAGAATATAAAAATATTTAATAGTGGGAAAGGGAAACATGGGCAGGCACTCAGTTCACATTGGGATATAAACCCTCTCTTCCTTCTAAGTACTAATATAAAGGGAAATATATTTGGTAAACCACCACTTGGACTGGTTGCAACCTGGCCTTTTGATTATTTCACTATTTACATTGGGAATAAACCAACTTTCACTTGCTGATTTTGTATTACTCTCATTTCCTGTCTACTAACACTTAGATACTTTTTTCCACCTAAGAGCAGTCGGCAGATAAAATATATTAATGAAACAGATGTTACCAGAAACACTGGATTTTCCTTTTCCAATTTTTCCAAAGACTTCAGCTTGTCCCCCAGCCTCCAATTTGTGTTTTGACAGAATTATTAAGACAACATATTGTAATTATGCAAGGAAACTCAAAACTGTTAGGTAAGAAGGCAAAAATCCTCATTACTGTAAGTGACCTCCTATGAATTTAACTCGGTGGAGAAGAAATGAGAGAAGAAATAAGGTGTGTGCGTGTAAATGAGGTGTGTGAAGCGACTTGGTGCACATTTCCACCTCTGGAACAAGGCTATCCAGCCACCCTGAAGCCATGGAGAGCAAGGGGGTACCCAGAGCAGTGCAGCACTATTTGCAGCTGGGCTTTTGAAATGGGAATCAGCAAACTCTCCTCAAGAAGCCAAGACTATGAATTCCGTGCATTCCACATCATAACTCAGCAGAGACATTTCAGTTCCAAGAATGGTGTGGACATTTTTGGTGTTCCAGATGTATTCCATGGAGGGAATTCCTTCCATAATTCATTGTCAGATAGGTTGCATGACCAGAAAACTGTGCTACAGATTTCAGGGCCAGGCAGGTATACAACCCATTAGTGACAGCAGTGATAGTGCTGTCCTGCTCTGGAAAAAAAAATCCTTGCTCACACTTCACTGATTTCCTCGGTTATACTGGGGTCTCTCAGTGACTTCTCTCAGACATGGAATATAAATTTCGCAGGTATCACAGCTCCTGGGTCAGAGTCCTGGAAAGACATCTTTATTGAAATCAAAAAAGGAAAGGTATCATGCAACTTATATGGAAGAAAATTAAAGAGGTATCACTGAGAGTCTAAAAATAGACCAGGAACATGCTGGTCATGTACAGAGATGCTTCCTCAGATTAGATGTGCTGAATCCAAATTACAGGGTCCTCCCATTGCTTACACAGTTAAAGTGAACGGGATGGAATGCTAAAATGTAATGGATGTTTCCTGCCAGATAGTGGCAGGCATGTTTATAAAGCTTTCCATTTAAGAGTACCAACCTCTAAAAATTCATACTCTACCTCTCAGAATATCACTTTGCAGCATTAACATTCCAGAATGGGCTATGATGTTCACTTAAGACAAACTATTTACAGCAAATGCTGACTGGCTGCTAGGAATGGAAGGGCTCAGGATATTTTTGATAACACAGATACTATTGGACATATTCCTGGGGAAACATCCCTGACAATTTCAGTTTGCTTTACATAGTGCTGTTGGAAGGAAATAAATTGTCATTCAAAATCTACAGCACTAAATCAAAATACAAATATACTTGAGTTACTTCTAGACATCAAAGCTATTACCAAGCCAAAAATCTGGCAACTCAGTTCCACCAGGAATCCTAAAGGTCAAGTGCCTGTGGATAGGGAGGACTGAGGTTTTACAAGGTGTTTGTTTTGTTGGTTTGTTTTTTTATTTGGGCTGTTTCTCAAGCCAATCCTGAAAAGTAGTACAGCTGTATTTGCCAGTTGTTATCCTAAAGTAATAATCCAACCTTTGTCACGGTTACCTCACATCCTAAATAAACTCATCATGAGTAACTGGCAGTTGCCAGTAGTTCACTTGCAGTCAAGAAACAGCAAGAGTAAGCACTGTTAATACGGCTACTGTAATTTCTACCACTGTTAGTAGTAATATATAAGCAAACAAATTCTCTAGCAAAGTCTTCCTTTTAAATTCCAAGTAAAAATCATGCAAATTAATTAGCTGAGATCTCATCTGACTAGTCATTTTCTTCAAAGCTTTTGTTGCCTCCCCTCAGAACGATGCATGCTGCAGAGATCAAAACCCCAAACTAACCAAATTAAAATTTAAATTTCAAAGTAGATTCCTTGACATAGCTTCTAACACCATCAGATTTGATTAGTAAAACTTTACAAAAGAATACAAAAGCAGCTATCACCTGTAACACTGCTTGAAACTCTGCTTTGGAAAGCTTAAATCTACATCCTACTCACATTTATAACCCTAACAGTAAAGCTAACAGAATGTGTTAGCAGTTGTATATTTTTCCAGAATCAACGCCTTACTTGTACTATGAAACATGGTAATTCATTTCACTTTGATTCTTGTGGTGCTGCACTGGCTGCAAATATTGCAATTGAACGTTTAAAACTCAACTAGAAATGGTACTAGAGAGAGCTGCTGGCTTCCCCCCACACCAGCCTTGTTTTCTTCGGAAAGACCACTCCCTTTCAGCGAATCTAAACCCAGTCTATTGTTCCATCAACTCCTAAGTATAGGAGTTGATGAAACAATAGATAAGGCAATCTTACAGATAAGGTAATCTTCCTTACCTTTCTACTTCAACCATGACAACAATGAAAAATAAAAACATATCTACAGCACCCACATCCAAAAGGAACCTGCATAGAAACAAGTGTTCTAACACGTTTGTAAAACCAGATCACTTTGTGACTTTCAGGGGCAGAGTTAAAAAGCAACCCAAGCTCTGGCCCAAACTTTCCCCACAGATAATGACTTTACTTACCCGCTCCTGTCCAGCTGTATCCCAAATCAGGAATTTATGCAGCTCATTTTGATACTGTACAGTCTTGGTCATAAAGGAGGCTCTGAAAAAAAATGCACAGTTCATGCTTTTTGAGAATATAAATACCTGCTTAGAACATTCATTACCACCTTGTAAAAAGGTTCACATTCCAATAAAAGTGCTTTCCCCACACATAAACCCATGAACTGATGAAGAGTTTCAGATATAAAGGCTGAAATGGAGAGGATGACATTTCCTTTCAGACACTGAAATTCAACTAACAAAACACATCATAAATGATAAGTTTTAATTGTTTATAAGCTTTAGATAAAAAATATAGGATGTATGACCAAAAAACCCAGAAAGGTCAGCCTTTTAGCAACATCCTTCCTCACAACAATCACTTCAATGCACACTGGAAACTTCTGGGGGGAAAGAGGTCAAATCCTTCCCTTTGTACCAGCTTTTTCTATCTCTGTATTAACATTCAGGTAAGTGCTGGTAAATCCATACTTGGGAATAAAACAGGAGATGGATATCACTATTGGTAGGTGTTAACAGGACAAAGAAATCAATAGAGTAACTTGCTTGTTGTCTGCACTCTGTACAGCTTCCAGATCCTGTCTGGCATTACATATTTTAGTTTGCAGAGGCTCTTGGACTTCCAGAGGACAGAAAAAAAAAAAAAGAAAGAAAGAAAAAAAATCTCTCCTATGCTTCTCCCATTGCCCAAATTCTAGATGTTTTATAGTTAAATATTGCAAAGTACTTTTGTGGTTTATTTGATGTGCTTTAGCTGAATGAATGTATTTCCCACAAGAACATGAATTCAGTGACCTACTCTTCTACAAGAGGGAGTTCTTTGCTGTATCTCTTACCTGCAGGAATATTTTTCACTAGAAAAACCACACACTGAATTCAAATCCTTGTACAGCTGGAACTATAGGTGACATAATTGTTTTAAGCACACGAGATCCTACACTGTGAACTTGAATACCTTTTGTGTGATTAAGTCCTGTCACTTGAAAATATTGCAGAGCTTCAAGTTTGTTCTTCTGTCAGTTTTGACAGGATTCTGAAGGCACCGGATCTTCTTATAGTACCCCAAACTTGCTGTACAGTCAGACTCAGACAGCAAGAGTCTTTCAGCATGATCAACAGCATTAAATACCTGAGCCCAGGACGCTGAACTTCAGTTTATCTTGGGGCTTAAGAACCACTTAATGATGTCCCTGACACTTTTGTAGCGAACGTAACTGCAGTCTTCGGACATGTTTCAATGCTATAAGAGGACAATTAGCTAGCTACATTAAAGAAAGGGAAAGGGAGAGGCTACACAATGTTTCAACTGTTAAGAAGTAACCTTCTCGCCATTCCTTAAGCCCAGAACATTTGCCAGATAGTGTGCCAAACTCCAAAGTTAATTAGTGTTTTAAGAAGCCAGATATAAAGTTGCAACACCCCTAAAAAGGAAGAGCCTAGATGCAATGCATTTCAACATCATTTACTAGCTGATGTACTTCTGCAACAAGTAAGGAAAAACAAAGTGATAGGAGTATCTCTTGTAAAGCACAGCAGAGACTTTCACTTCCTTAAGACTGCTGCATCAAATCTGAATTCTCTTGCCAGTATGGAAACTGTTTCCTAAATCATAGATTCTCACTGAATTTATCTTACGTGGTTCTATAAACCAAAACATCCCTACACAGTCAATTTGAACGGAACAGTTGCGTTTCTATAATTCACATCACAACTAAACCACCCCAAGTAGTACCTAGCAAGAGCTTAAATGTTTCTCAAAATTCTTTGACAATTGAGTCAACAAAACCTTTCAAACTGGAGTTATCCTTGATGACTTTTAGTAGGAATAATGTCTTTATTACTAGGAGTAATGTTTTGTTACTAAATTTCCCAGCTGCTTCTCCCAGCCAAGTAGGCACTATAACTACATGAACAAGATGCACCTGAAAGCAGTTTGATATTCCTTTTTGATGCTATAAGGAAAGACTAGATATTCTGCAGTACCTAGAGGTATATGCTGGTTAAATGTGCCCTCACCATCCTGAGAGGAGAAAAACTGCACAATTCTGACAGGACTTCTGCAGCTGCCCATATCAGAACCTGAGCAATGAACACTGAGAACAACAAAGTGTGATTGCTCAGCTAATTCTAAGAGGAATGAAAACAGGACAGGAAGCAAGATCATATCTCATGAACTCAAAGACCCAGGAATAAAGTTTAAACATTCTCAGCTTTAGTTGAGCAAGATGCTCAAAGCTCTTCTAATTTTTACTTTGTTCTTTCCACCTACTAGTCTAAATGAGGAAATAAATGCAAGGTATAAAAAAAAGTCAAAATTAATTTGCTTAAAATTTTGGGACTGCGTATCTTATTGGCCCTTCACACAACCCCTGCATTTGGGCAAGTCTTGATTCATTTATACCACTACAGCAAACTACCAAAATACCAAGTCCCCAGACCAGTGAATGATTTTGTTAAGACTGTTAAGAGATAGATTTTTAGTCTGTCACTTCAAGCAACTATAATGATCTCAGTACTGTCAATAAACCTCTGTTACCAGGGAAATCTAAACAAAAACACACTTCTTACAGAATGTCTTGCAGTTCAATGTCAGTATTTATACCCAAAAAAAGAGGGGGGTGTAAGGGAAAAGAGAGAGATCATGGGGACCCCAATTTTTCAGAAGGACAGGATGAGACACAGCTGATCTTTATCAGGAGGACCTTTTTTGGCTAAAGCTGTAGCAGAGCCCGTGTGACACCTGAGACAGGAAATTGTACTGACACCCCCACACACCTCGTGGCATCAAGCAAAGTCTGTCCTCCCATAAGCCTAAAATTGCTTCTGATCAAACCAGCCCAAAAGACACTTGCTAAGCAAAAAAAAAAAAGACAGAAAAAGAAATAAAAAGATCCAACCACTAATTCCTGATGCTTGCCTTTCCCTCTATCCATTCAAAGATTTGAGATCAATAATGTTGCTGCTCTGAGGCTCAACTTTCAAATATTCCCCTTACCTATGAGACCAACTGCAAAAACAGTTTCATCAGTTAGATTTGTGTGCATTGCATACAGATGTGTAACACTTTAACTAACTAATAGCGAGACCTACCTGAATTAGTATGTTAACCACCCTCAAGAACCTAGGAGACTTATTGTACTTGAGCCTTAAAAAAATAAAATTAGAAACCGTGGAGTTGCATAATAGCTAGATGTTGAAATTTAAGGGTTGTGCTTGAGAAAAGCATGCTGTCTCTTTAGCAGATGCATCCATAGTATTCACTGTTAGCTTAGCTTAACAATACAAAATGGGTCCAGACCTTACAAATGAAAATGGAAGCTACAGGAGTGCCAGGAACACTCCTACGTGTCCTGAGGTAGCTCATGAGCTTAATTAAGGCAGCAGTCATGTTTATTACCACACTTAGCTGCCACACACGAAGAATTCTCAAGTGATCTATTCAGGTAATTTCATTTTATTCTTGCATAAATCACATTTACTTCATTTATTTTCTTACCCTATTGTTGGGTTGATGTTGGGATCAAAGCTATCTTCAACAAATCTCCATACGATACTTGATTTGCCCACACCAGTGTCCTAAAAAAGACCAGAAGCAGTTGAAAGTGGTATTAGTACCTATAAATAGATGATTCTTTTTGTCTCCAAACCCTGCAGTACACTGTAGTGAATAACACATTCCTGCAGAGAATCTCAGAGAAGTTGTGAAATACTTCAGGTACTGTACTAATTTAGCAGAAAAATGAAAGGTCTGTGACAAGTTACAGTTTTCTAAACAAAATTGTTAAGTTTTTTTTTGAAGCACCACAAAAATCTGCATTCACACTTACTATAGCTCAAACTTTGGGGTTTTTTACAAAGCTATGCATACCTTGCTCTGGAACAGCAATGGGAAAAGACCACTTTTGGTAAAATATACAACAATGGAGTATGGCTTGCCAGGATGGAGGACCAGAGCAGCACATGAAATTATACAAGTGTGACACACACACATTCAACCTCTGACTAATGCTGTCCCACCCTGCTTAATGAAAGACTTGAAATTTCTTCTGTGACGCACCTGAAACGTGTTACTAATGCAACTCTATAGTACTAAAAATTGTGAAAGAGGAAACAGAACATGAAAATACTGGATTGTGTATATTTTTGCACCACCGACTCCATGGTTAAGACGAAAAAGATATATAGAAGTCACATTTAGAAGTGAAACAAACTCTTAGCAGTAAAACACTTCTCAGTAGAAGCTGGACATTTGAAATGGTATTTAAGATGTGCAAAGACAAACTTTTTGCTTTACATTTCCTGAGTCATTAAAACTTTAAGGAATAAACCCCTGAGGAATTGCTTCACTGAAAATGAAGTTTTACATCATACATGCTTTTTTTTTTTTTTAAAATCTCCTGAATAGGGCAGTAATTTGGGTACATATATGACTGTTTGTCCTGCCAAGCTGCTTTCCTCTCGAGGAAAAGCACATTATCATAGCTCTGTATTTTATACTGTTTGCAGTCTCATTAATCAGAGGAAATCTCAAAAAGAGAAACACAGATGTGGTTCCTGGCTCAAAGAGTTCGAGGACAAGTTTTCCTGGGTGCTTATTCTCCTTTTCTTCCACAACAAAAGGTTTCTCAGGCCAGGTGAACACAAACAGTAGTTACCCCAAATACCTTTATAACACGAAGGGCACACAAGCAGATAATCTTCCCCTCTGAAGGGCAATGTGGCCATTTAGAAGCAGAAAACAACTCTGAACAACAGAGGGTTTCGATGAAGGTGGTGACACCTTGACCTGTTCAATGCGGGGCTCTCAGACCAAGCCAACACGCAGCTTCATACCCTTCAATTTTTAAACTTCTGCTTCACTTTTCTCCATGTGTCCTCCTTCCACCGCCTGCAAGACTTTCAAGCCTACATATGTTCTTACAATACAAGTTCAGGCCCCTCCCTCTCTCCCACCAGTTTGATTTCAGGTGCTTCTATTTATTTTGTGAACTCCAAGCCCGAAACAGCCTAGGAGGAAGAGGGAGTACACATTT
>NW_008236180.1:7533851-7534157 GCF_000691975.1 Corvus brachyrhynchos
AAAGGGAGCGATATTGACCCCTGGCAGACGCCTCCCCCGCGGAGGGGAAGGCGCGTCCGACCGGTCCCCAAGAGGGACGGGGCGAGGGCCACCCCGCGCTCGGGGAGAGCTCGCCACGCTCGGCGCCTCTCCGGGCTCCGACAGAGGCTCTCCAGGCTCTGCTAGAAGCTTTACGCCATCACCACAGCTCTGACAGAGGCTCTCCGCCATCACCACAGAGGCTTCCCGGAGCTCTGACAAGAAGCTCCCCGCCACCACAGAGCCTGTCCAGCCGGCCCCTCATTCCTCTCCCACTCTCCCCCCCCT
>NW_008236180.1:7534471-7571715 GCF_000691975.1 Corvus brachyrhynchos
TCCCTCTGAAACCAACCCCCTGGTGTCTTTCTTCTGTTTTTTGTTTGTAGGGATCCCATTGTATTTTGTGGATTTGCAGGATGACTTAGATGATTGTGAGTAACTGTTTTTTATTTTTCCGCTCCCTGTTCAGGCCCTCGCTCCTACTCCGGGGTCGTCCTGTTGCCCTGTTTCCCTCTCCGCATTTTCACCCCGGTGAGAGCGAGGGGAGGATTTTGAGGCAGTTCTGGAAGGTGAAGGTTCCCAGTGTGTAGGGACCATCCCCGCTGGTTCTAGTGGCCACTGGGCTCGGTGTAAACAGCAGCTCCAGCAGCGCCCCTGCCTAGGAAAGGTGCACGGGGGGACAAGGGGATCAGCCCCGCTCCTCTTCCCTTGTCGGTGGGAATTAGGATAATTAGCCCAGGGATTGCTCAGTCGCGGTGAGACTTTCCAAAGCTCTAGAGGATGTGAGGACGTGTTCCGCTGCTCCTGTATCCTGGGGATATGCTGCGAGTGCGCTTCGGGATAAAGGGAAATTCGCCGTGTGTGCTCCGGTTGGATTGCACAAACTGGTGGGTTTGGGTTGAGTACCTTGCCCTGGGTCCCAGAGCAGGGACAGAGTTCCATCACATGCCGCTGTAGTCCAGGGCTGTGTTCTGGAAGATCTGGACACCTGTCAGACCTGAACCAGCCTGGTAAGCTCTCTGACTTCAGGAGATAAAGCTTTGAGTGACAGCGATACAAACTTCTTATGGTCTTAGAAAGCAGCTCTCTCTCTGTGGGGTGGTTTCATTAGCACGTTGGATGCTGGCTTGACCTTTCTATTAAAAAAGAAAACTGATACTTTCATTCGTTTCTTGTGAGAAAAAAAATAAAGTTTCTCACAAGACCTTTATTATTTAATACCGCTGGGAAATGTGAAACAGGTGGACCCATCCCACTCACCTTCCCAGCTGAGCATGAGAAAGCTGATTTAGGAGAAAGGTGGCCTTCAGGAAAACCAGAGGAAATGTTGGAATACAAGTGGGATCTAAAGTTGGGAAGATGTGCGGGGACATTGCCTCTGTGGGAGGAGCTGGTTCTGTGGAATTCTATTAGTTGTTGCTCTCAGACTTTGAGGTTTCTGCTTTTCCCTAGTAGGTAGCAGCATGTAAAGTGTGAGAAGCAGAAATAAATGCAAATTTTGTAGTAGTTTTCTTACGGGTTTTGGCCTTGACCAGGGATTGACCATCCCTGGAAGTGTTTGTTTTCCATTAGTGTTCACGCCTTGGCTGTTCTATTTAGACTGTAACAGATTGTTGCTAAGTTGATTAAGAAGTTTGATGCTTGTAAGACAAAACTCTAGTAAGTAAAAATGTCCAGATAAAGACAGTTTTGCCATAAGTGGTAGTTCATAAAAGAAATTATCAGTTTCAGGATGAGCATGTTAATAAATGTACCTTTTAGAGCTTTATTAAAATCTAATTCTGTGATTTAAAAATATTGATTATGGTCATTAATTTGACTATACCTTTAGAATTATGATATCAAAAGCTCTCTGTTGTAGCAGAGTTCAGGTGTCCTGTGACTAAGATACTGTTGTGCTAATCCAGTTACTAGGCTAGCAAGGAGTTCAGGATGTATTTTAGGAAAGCCTCAGTGAAATAAATCACTGGGACTGGATTCTTTCTTGGTGAATTAAATTGGTGAAATAGTGTCATGCACTGAAGATCAATTGTGTTGAAACAGGGAGTTTAGGGGCGTATTCTGAATGTGGGAAAAAAGCTGTCGTAAAGTCTATCTAAATTCAAGTGAAGCTTAAAACTTGTTTTTCATAAGATGAGAAAATGGGCCATCTGGAAGAAATAATTAGCTTATTTATGCCCTTTGTGTAATTAATAAGAAAGTATCTAAAGAATTTGTTTTTCATTGTCAAACACCAGGAGGAAAAATGACCTCCTTGAGCTCATTAAATCGTTGTGCTTGGTGCTGGTATTTACTGGTCTGTGCTGTGAAATGTGGATGGTGACACTGGGTGATGACATTGAATTGCTCTGCCAGGTCCTGTGACCCTGAGTTTTTTACACCTCTGAGCAGCTTTTGAGTGCAGTGAACTCGAGTTCAGCTGTGAATACTGTCACATTTATTTCTGATTGTAGGTGAACGGATTTCCAAGCTTACTAGTTTGATCTAGTTAGAGGGTAAAATACTGAATATTAGATGTACCTGTGAAAGAACATTAAATAAGAAATACTAGTTCAATATTTGGGATTTACTTCATAGTACTTGGTGTATTCTGAAACTTGTGAGTACCAACTGTGTCTTATTTTATGAAAAAAGAAAACTAAAATTTTTGAGAGAAGACAAAATGGATTCTGCCATGATTATTGCTTACTTATGTGTAGTGAGAGTGTGTGGAAAAAATTTCAGGTATTTAACTCTCAATCCTGAGCATAAGTAGTAGTGCTCTGTTTTCTCTCTGCTGTTGGAAGCACTGGTGTGTGCTTAAGTACTTTAAATGAATAATAGAGCTACTCCATGTTGTAAAATTAAACATGTACATCATGTTTACAAAATTAGTCCCAGGTGTGGTATTGTAGTCAAAGTTAGAACTGGGATTTATTTTGTTGTCATTTGAATTGGTAGCAATTCTGGAATATTTGAAGCTAACTAAGAGCTTTAATGGTTAGAATGTTTCTAATTGGGGACAGGTGGGAACTAGGTAAAGTTAATGACAAGTATATTGATTCTAATCAGTCTTTCTTTGTGTAACAGGTGACTAGCCTCAAAAATCAGCTAGTGAGTGTCTGGTCTGTGTGGAATTTCAAATATATATGCTATAATTGCATAGATAGAAGGATGGCCAGAGTTTGGATATGGAGAGTTTGTTGCAGCCTCAGAAGGGAAATCTGCAATCCCACGGACACTGTGTAACTTCCCCTGAGCTATCAGGGATACAGCAAGTTTCTTCTGAAGCAGCAAATCTGGGTGTTTTCTCTTCAGATGCTTTGACTGGGGCTAAGTCCTGGAGCAGATCGATCCCAGACAGACCTGCGCACTGTAAATTGTTTACATTTGTGCAGATAAATGTTTCGAACCCAACAGACCCTTCTGTAAGGAGCAGCCATGAGAAATAATAATGACCAGTGGACTGGAAATAAGGGTGTCAGTGCAATTTGTCATCATTCAAAAAAGCCAGGAATAATTAGCATCTGTTTCCTATTGTGTAGCTGTGAGTTCACTTTTAGTATCTGTGTACATTTGATATGTCAACATTTAATCTAATCCCACAGTTCTATTTTGTTTGAAATCTATTGAGCTTGTTGAGCACGTTGTCTGCCAGAACAGCAGAATTTGGAATTGCTGCAGTATTTTAACTCACCTGGGTCTCCTGGAGACCTTAAACCAATATGCTTTTTTTTTTTTCCCCCCTGAAGACCCAGGTATAGCATTTTTCTTCACGTATGTTCAGATGATTTCTTCTTTTTCTGAGCTGTATTTCTGAGAGTGTTTTGACTTGTGCTGAATAATTGGAAAGCAGAGTTTTACATAGAAAATGTTGGGAAAAACCTAGGGCTGGGTACCTCTCAGTAACAGAGGGTTTTTTTAACATATGAAGTGATTTATAACAGGTATTAATGGAGTTTAGGCCAAAGAAGTGGCTTGTTGTCTTCAGTGATTGTCACTGTCAGTGCATGTGCTGGTTTGTGAGATACATCTTGCATGTGAGAAGCTGTGTTGGCAGAATTTGCCTTTACTTGAGTATGATCCCAGTTGCTCTTTGTGTGAAAGAAGTGTGCCTGGCTCTAGGAGTGCTTGGGACAGTTGTAAACCCAGAGCAGCAATATTAACTACTCCAGTGCAACTACTTCTGTGGAGTTCCTATATTCAGTGCTTAAATAAGAGTGTTTATGTGAAAGATTTATGTGTTGCAGGCACGTTATTTCACTTGGTTGTAAGAATAAAGGATTAAAATAAGCTGGCAACAAAATGATCCCATTCCTTTTCCTTTTCACAGTCGTACCTCCTGCCTGTGGTCTGTAATGGTGACTGTTAGACTTGGTGAGGCAAATTGTAACAGTTGGTGTGGTAATATTTGGGTAAAAATCTGGAGCTGTAAATACAAAAAAGATTCATAGAAGAGTAGGTTCACACAGAAAAGTCCAGAGTTGATAGGTGTGCAGTGGGGAGCTCCCAGCATGTTCACAAGTACGGTGAAGTTGAAGTTTTTCCCGAAGTTACCTGTTTAAGTATGTGGGACCCAGTAACTACAGTGAGAAAAATGTACCTTGGGAACTTTGAAACAGACATAAGAATTTGCTGTTGTAAAGCAATACAGTTTGAAATTTGCTATGATTTTTAAAATTCCTGTTTCTTCTAATGGGACTTACTTTCCTTTTAAATGTGTGGGTCAGTTTGTGATGTGGAGTTGTGTCAGCTGAGCCCTCTTAACTCAGTGCATGTGGATCCTCCACTGAAAGGGCAAAGTAAAGTGTGTTTAAAGCCAAGGATTTTGACAGTTGAGTTAAATTTTAAAGCTTGAATTTACAAGTCTGTATGAAGTGTTGTACTGAACTTCATTAGATACAATTTAAGATGATTTTGTAAGCTGTTTTCAGTGAAGTGCAATTACGTTTCTTTTAAAGAAATAGTTACTGCTTTCTTGTATTTTACATTGTAACATCTCTTGCTGACTCTTGGATTTATTTTTTTTTTTTTCTTGGTTACTTTTCATATCTTTCAAGTTGGCATTGAAGATTATGGACAAGACTGTGGTAGCATGAGGATAACAGCATTCTTGGATATTCCTGGACAGGATAACTTAACTCCACTGGCTCGTCTAGAGAAATATGCCTTCAGTGATAATGTATATAACAGGTAAGGGCACAACTGGCACACTTGGTGGTACCTGAGTCTGAGTGCACTGTGGATGTTAAGATGTCACTGTGTCTGTCATTATTCTCCCAAAGACATGCCTGATGTTATTTCTATTTGAATAACTTGTAAAACACTTCCATGAAAAGAGATTTGCATTCTTGTTTATCTAAATAAGATCTCTGGGTTCCATCTTTGTTCTGTTGGTATGTAGAATGTTCAGAGAAGAGCTTGATCTCTTTTATGGTGCCATATACATTTGATAAGTTCCCCATGCATCCCATCTCTGTGTCATTGGCTGGATATTAAAGCAATTATTTGTTCACAGGCAAATTATTGCCAGGGGTCTTCTGGACGTCTTTCGAGATTTCAGTAACAATGAAGAAGGCTTTCTGACTGTAATGGAAATAGTGGTCAGGCTCTCTGAAGATGCAGGTTTGAAAGTTTGCTTTTGTTTGTTTTTTAATTTGTGTAAGTTATTTTATGTAAATTGCAACATAGGAAGTACTGACTTCCGATTTTGAGAAGACAATGAGTGAACCAAGGAAGTTGAATCATAGCAGGAAGATCTGTCAATGAAAACAGATTCATTTTTGTCTCTGTTTTTAAAGCATTTTGTATGGTAAATGTTAAATGAAAGGTCCTTTCTTGGTATAGGGCCTGAAGCAATATTTTTCAAGAAATTTGTTAAATTTGATTTTTTATATCTGGTGTAAGTGGCACAGAGCAGTTGTGTGTTTTAATAGTTCTCATGCATACATTCATGGTGACTGAATTTTCAAGCTTGTGATCTCATTTTATAGGATTGATTTGGGAACTGATCCCAAGTCTCTGAACTGCAATGATGTATGTAAGGCTATTCTGTTTTATTCAGCTTTCCTTTAAGAGCAGGCAATCTCAGTGATGCTATTTTTATGTTTTGATTATTTAAATTTTCCTCTGTTGTGAAAACATTTAAGAAAAATGCCGCTTTTTTTCTTAAGGTACCTGATCTTCATTTCATGTTTACTAATGCAGGTTTGACTTTTATTTCCAGAGCCGACTGTTCGTACAGAGCTGATGGAACAGATACCTCCTATTGCCATTTTTCTACAAGAAAGTCGACCGAAATTCCCAACAGCATTTTTTGAATACCTTATGCCCATAGTTGTGAGGTACCTCACAGATGTTAATAATCAGGTAGGAAAAACAGACAACAGGAGTTGAATCCTTGGAAAATTCTGTGTGGTCCAGTGAATTTAAGGCATGAGAAAGAAATAAGAGGAAATTCCATGTTGGTTGATATCTGGCTTGTACACAGTGCTCTGTGTTTATTGGTTTCAGCACACTGTACTAGGGAGGCCTGATTTTTTTTTTTTTAATACTTCCCTTCACAAAAACTGGGAAACATCAGCATTTGCCTACTAGCACATGGAGAGAGTCTGTTACAGGAGTCATGACTTGCAGATCCTGTCTTTGTCTTATTCTCAGAATGTGATGAAATGTCATCTAATGATTATGTTAAACTTTAGTGTTTGTTACTTGTTCCTTATGATAATAAAACTAAGACTTTTTCTGGCTTTGTGTTTTTTTTAGCTTGTACCTGTGTGCCCATTCAAAGAATAGGGTTTTTTTTTGTGGTTCTTGTATCTGTAAATGTTGTTTTTATAGTGACAAACTGGTTTTGTGTTTGTTTATAGGTTAGAAAGGCAAGTCAGGAAGCACTGCTGATACTGCTGGAACAAGACCTTGTGGCTCAGAGTGACATTGAAAATAAGGTGTGTCCAATTCTGCTGGACCTCTCTGCCCCTGACAGTGATGATGAGTACAAGGTGGAAGCTGTGAATGTAAGTTGATAACACTAATTTATAGTGGTGATTAAGATGAGGTCCAGGAATAGTGCTGACATTAAATAAAGTAAGCAATCAAACTTTTTGTGTTTATTCATTAAGATACTTGGATTTTTAACAAAACAAGTCTTTGATTTTTAGTCTGAATTTTTGAAAATATCAGATTTAAGAAGAGACCATCTTTATACTTCAGGATGCTAAATGATGTCAAAATAGTAGCTGAATAGCTTTAAAATACAATTGGTCCTGGGCAGCCTTTTTTAAAATTCTTGTTAGGATTGTTACATTCCCCGGAGTGCTCTTACCAGGTTTCACAGTAATGTTATAGAAATATGACCTGATCTCAGTTCTGAAGTGTTTTGAAAAAAACATTGCCTGGTGACTTTCAAGAAATCAGTTGACTCCACAGAAAAGTGCTGGTGTGTAATTACATTTCAGCATGGATATCTGACACTTGACCTGTAAAATATTTTACCAGCTAGATTTTCCTCTTCCTTGTTTGAGAGTTGGGAATTGCTTAGGCAATTTTCCAGGATGACATCTGAGCACCAGATGCCTTTTAGGAGTTGGAAAATTTGTAGGAAAGTCCTTGAATGGTCTCTTCCTTCGTTCTTAAGCATTCTATTACAAAGATAAGCATTTATTCCTAGAAGGGAATAAAGCTTATTTTTTGTGAAGGTAGAAAGCGCCAATATTTTTTGAAAAATAAAACCAGAAAGATGAGGACTGTTAATCAGATGATGTTTGTGTAGGCATTAAACCCCTGGTGCTGCAGGCAGAGCAGTTGAGGAGAAAGGTGCATAAGAGCCCCTTGCTTCTTACTCTTGCAAATACAAGAATTACAGCAACTTCTCCCAGAAAGTGGGAGTTGAAAGGAAGCACACAACCCAAAGCACATGATTTTCACAGCAGAAACACGGTTTGTGTTGGTAGTGGAAATTAATGGTTCCCCAGAGAAAGCTGAATTAATGAGCACGTTACTAACTTCCTTTAATTATACACTGTTAAATCCTAAAATTCCAGGGCATCATTCCTGTAAAGTGTACATTGGCTCACATAAATGATTAGTTTTTCTTGCACTCCCTTTTTTCGTCTCTTGTTGTATGGCAAACTTTTAGTTTATTGTGGTATCTGAGCCTTCAAGGAGCTGGGACTGTGCGCGTTTTTAAGTATCTGAACTGTTAAAGCCCAATTACTTGTGTGCTGAAGCTTGGGATATTTCTAATATGCTTAAAGAGTGTGATTTTTATAAGGTGCTTAGGGCAATGGAGCTTTTGTCTTCCCATACAAAATACCAGTGTTTGCCACATTGCAAACACCTTGAAAACAAATCTGTTAAGAAAATTCTGTTTAACCAAACAAAAAAGGAATTAAATGCAGAAATGTTATGTTCTGGTATAGAATGATTTAAAGTAAAGCTATATTTGTGCTTCACGTAAAACAGGTGTACGAAAATACAAATAATGTGTAGCAGTTAAATCTATTTGGTTGTAATCACTATCTTGCTCTCTGAGGTAATTTTTAGGAGGAATATTTGGCTGTGCTTACAAGCTTTATCGTTTTCTTCTCCTTACACATATTCATTTCCTGAATTTCAGATAATCTGTAAAATGGCTTCTATGTTGAGCAGAACAACAGTTGAGCACATGCTGCTTCCTCGTTTCTGTGAACTGTGCAGTGATGGGAAATTGTTTCAAGTCCGAAAGGTTGGTGTGTGTCCAACTCTAACCCACCTAAAAATGAATTTGTACATTGCTGTTCAAATGCCTTCCTGCATAATTTAGTCATAACTTTAGCTGATGAACTTTCAAAGCATCTGGAAGAGAAGTTTTGATTTATTGACATGGTTCTAGTTTCTGTGGTTCAGTAAAGAAACAGATAATAGACCTTGGCCAGTGGGTTGGGTCCAGTAGTTAAACTGGTCTTGCACATTTAATAGTTTTGCACAACTTTTTTTTTAAGCTGCTGTGCTTGGTTATGTGATGGAATCAACTTGCATAATTTCAAGCATCTGATTTCAAAATTCAAAAGTAATAGACATTTGAGACATCCTTTCTTTAAAAAAAAAAAATCTGTTATTATTGAAAGGAGAAATCCCTGAAGTGTAAGACTTACTTTAATTCATGTTTGAGTACAAAAGGAAACTTGTAGCATAAGAAGTATTAAAATATTTGAGTAGACTTAAGGGTCATGCAGAGCTTCAGCTTGGTCTGCAACGTAAGCTGCACTTGCTGGAAATTGAGCTGCTTTATTGCCTTCTAAATAAGCACAGAGAGTGACTAGAACGTGTATTAACACAGTTCTATCTTGAATGATTTCAGATTTTGCCAACATCTTTTTCCAGCATGAGGGGATGTCCCTTTTGCCTTAATTAGAGCTTCTGTAACAGTCTGTAAATGGCATGAACTTGAGACCTTGATTAAACTTCGCTTCAGCAAAGCACTTAAGCCACCTTGAGCCAGGGTAGTGCTGTCAGTACACCTAAGTCCTGACCCTGGTATCATGTTCTGGCCTGCTTTGGGTTTGGCAGCTGCTGCTCAAAGTGATTTAAATTTTCATGTGGGCTTACTGTCCCTTCTGGTGGTTACTGGAGCAGATGATGCTCCTCATGCAGAAACCTTTATTACTATTGATTCCAGAGGCATGTGGTGTATGGGCAATTGCTCCAATGAGTCTTTGTTTGGATGAGTTACTATTACATGAGTAATAGTAACAGGGCTGAAATTGGAAGAGTCAAAACATGTGCAGTTGTTTCATGGGATAAATAATGCATGGTGGAGTTGATAATCAAACTAATGCCCTTGAAAGAGACACAATGTTATTAATGCTTTTTTATTTCTTAGATTTGTGCAGCTAATTTTGGTGACATTTGTAATGCAGTTGGGCAAGAAGCCACAGAAAGACTGCTGGTATGTAAAAACCCAATCAATTTGCAAGGCTTGTATTTCTCAGTTCAGAAAGTTTAATAATGAGTTCCTTTATTGTCCTCTCTATAAATTAATCAGTGTGTATGCATTTTTTAATTGATTTGGCTAAGGCCTTGGTTGCAATTACACAGCAAAACTGGAAATTAAGAGAAATGCAAAGTTCTTGTTTTGCAAAACACGTTTAAAAATGTAATTGACAGCAGATATATATATGCACATATATTTATACTTATACACACACACAATTTAGAATTACCACTTTTATTTTTCCCTGAACTAGATCATGATTCAATGATCATCAATTCAATTATGATTTCGTAGGCCATTAGTAATTCTTTTTATTCTTTCTTATTGCATATAGTTATACACACATTCCTAATGGAGTAAGCGAGAGATGGTTTTTTTTTCAATTCCTTTAATTAGTGTATACATTTAACCTGCCCCTGTTTCTTCTGTTCTTCACTTATTTTATTCTCTCTTCAGTTGTCATTGTCTCCAGTTTTCAAACAAATACTTTGATATTGCTGCAGTCTTTGTTTAGTCTTTAATTAGTTTTGGATTGGCTTATTTTTGGCAGATTCCCAAGTTCTTTGAGCTCTGTTCTGATAGTGTGTGGGGAATGAGGAAGGCTTGTGCTGAATGTTTTATGGCAGTGTCTTACACCACGTCCCCAGAAGTTCGCAGGAGCAAACTGTCTCCACTGTTCATCAGCCTGATCAGTGACACCTGCAGATGGGTGAGTAACTCACTCTGGAATTGATGCATCCTCCCAGGCAGATCCTGAACAAATAATGGGCAAGTTTAGTAATGCTCTGAAGTACATTTGCTGAGATCAGAGCCCAATGTGCTAAAAAACTAATCTCCTCTAATAAAGTAGTGTCTTATTTTTCCTCCCTCTCATCAGTTAATAAGTGTAAATACTCTTCTGAGAAAAAAGCTGCTTGTGTTAAATAGATGAGTTGAAGTAGATAGAGATGTCCTTTGAATTTATAACTTCCAAAAGATTTCTGTACAATGGTTGTAGATACATGCTTAGGTGTATCACCCTCTGCTTAAGTGGCACTTACTTGGTAATTGGTTATATTTGGTATTAAATGAAGCTGTTATGGTAAGAACTAATTGGTTCTTACTAAAAAATGGCACCAAATTTTTATTTTTCAACTCTGTGCACAGAGTTTCACGAAGCCTGATTGTTGCTCTTACTCCTCCACAGGTTCGTCAGGCTGCTTTTCAGTCTCTTGGCCCATTTATTTCTACATTTGCAAACCCTTCAAGTGCTGGTCTTTACATTCGAGAAGATGGGACACTGAGTATCCGACCACCAGCACAAGATGGGAATTCCAATTCCTGTCAGCCAAGCAACAATATCACTTTGGTGTCTTCCAGTGCAAATGCTGCATTGTCCAGGTAAATCCTGGGAAAGGTGTGGTGTAGTGGAAAGGGTTGAAAAAAAGGTAATTGGTTTTTGTTGCTTGTCAAGGCTAAAAATCCCAGCTTGAGAATGCAGTTCTAGAAAAGGTCTGAAGAGTGAGATCACACATTTGAGTGTAACCACATTATTGAAAAATTCATTTTGGCTTCACAGGGAGGGCAAAGGGAAAACTGGTGAAGTAAAGCACAGTGGTAACACAAGTTCTGTTTTTCTGGAGAGAAAAGCTTCTCTTGTTGCTGCTGTCTTTTATGAATTATTTCACTGAAAACCTCTTCTTACAGAGTACTTAAAGTTTACTTTCAATATCTTTGTCTGTTTCCAGCTCAGAACAACCAATGGAAATCAAACCGGAATCATCGACTGAGGAGACTTCAGCAGAAGTTCATCCAAAGCTCTCTGAGGACCTAAATAAAGATCTACGGGAAGAAAGTTCAGATTGTTGTGCCAGCCCTGGAGAAGAAGTGTCTCACTTGTGTCAGGGTGGCAAAGCTGCTGCTGGTGCCACTGAAGCTACAAAGGAGAGCAGTTTTCCGGGGATGAGCTCGAGGCTGCCGTCTGCCGAGGACGTGTTTAACACATTCCTGTACTGGCGCCCTCCTCTGCCTGACATAAGTCAGGACCTGGAGTTGCTGCAGTTCAAGGCTGAGAAGCACAATGATGCCTGCTCTGTGCCATGCAATAACTGTGTTGCTAGCAGTGAAATAAAGAAGGTTCTTGAAAGCTTACAGGAGCACATAGATGATCCAGATGTTCAAGGTGAGGCTCTGTGACAGTAAAATCGTATTTTCTCTGAGCTGGTTTTCTGGCCTTTACAAAACACTTGACTGCATTTTAATTGGTTTGGTATTCATAGGGTGATGAGCCTACCTTGGGGAGTAAATTATAGTAGAAGGTTATGCGACAGCTTTTTTTATAAGACCTGAGTTATTTCTAGAGCAGCTGGGGAAGTGTTCCTGGCTTCTGTTTGCATGAAAAATAAATTCATCTAACTACAAAAGAGAAAACAGCTTGTTAAAGACAGTTTTAACAGGTTTCGAGTATTGTAGGTACTAGGGGTTTAATGACAATTCTACATGTTACCAGCTGAATTAATCTAATATTTGGCTGAGTGAGAATGGCCCTAATTTCAAGTTCTCTCTCCTTAGCCACCTGAAACAGGCCCTTTGTTGAAAGTATTGGAAGGATATTGGCCTGATGGTGGGATCTGTGTTTCATGGACTAAATCCCTCTTGTCATCCATAGTCAGCTCAGTTTCTTGTTTCACCAAGTCTCTTGAGTGCTTGGGGGTAAAAGGTCTTTTCTTTCCAAGAGCAAGGGTTTGCTAATACACCATTTCTGTGCAGCTCACACTGGGCTACCTTCTATCTTTTCAGATGAGTTAATTGCAAGTTTAATGCTTTTAAATGCAGTAGGGAGACTAAATAACCATCTTTTGCTTTATACAGCTCAGGTCCAAGTGTTGTCTGCTGCTCTCAGAGCTGCTCAGTTTGATTCTGTTGGTGACTGTGAGACCAAAAAAATGGAAGAAAGTGGTGACAATCTTCAGAACAAAATGATTTTGGATGAAACAGGTGTTTCAGATGCTGCCTGCAACCAGGTGCAGGGGGACACCCTTCCATCCCCTGCCTCCCAGGATGACATCAGTGACCAGTCAGCCACCAGTGTGCTGAAAAGCACAGTAAGTACAGGTTGTGCTCCATGTCTGAACTGTGTGGGGTTGTGTAGTTCCTGGCATAACTGACCCACTTTTGATCCAAAGCCTTTGAACATTACTAGACCACAGCTGTGATATTCTACTTAGTCTAATCAAAAAAAAGAAAAGCCTTTAAGGGGTTATCATTTATGTTTGCACCCAAATGACCCAGGAGTTAAAGTTTTGCAGTAGTCTTGTAGGTTTTTTTTCCTGATGAAATTCTGTTGAATAATTTGATTTCAAGAATAAAAACTATTTAAAAGTAACCATCCAAAATGTGTATGAGTGTTGGGTTTGTGGTGGTAAATTAGGTTGCTTTCTTTAGAAGTAAATCTTAACTACTGCTGCCCTTGTTGCTGCTACAGTCTCTGTTGTTTGCCTCAGTGTACAACTGTTGTCTTTTTGTACTTGCATAAACACACTGAACAAGGCTCTGCCTGTGCAGGGCTGTTCTGAATCTGAGCTCCATTGTTCTGCACTGTGATGCTTTGAAATATCCCAAACAGCACCAAGTCTCACTCATTTCACTACCTGGTACCTCCTTTTACAGGACTCAGAAGAACAACACAGAGGAACCAGTGTGTTTTTGAGGAAAGAGCAAGAAAGTAATCCACCATTTGAAGATGACAAGTCAAAATTACAGGTGATTAGAATGGCATCAAATGGATTTAGTGGAGTACTGGCTACAGTTCATCTTACCCTTAATGCAGTGGTATCTTCTGCAATGGATCAGTTGTGGAATGTGAAGGAACGCTCCAGAATTCAAGGAGAACCCTATTTTAAATGAGAAAATTAGAAACATTGTGTTGCCTTTTTGGTGCCTTAGAGGCAACCTGTGCAACCAAGGTAGGCAGTGACTGTACTGTTCTGTCACTGATTTGCTATTTGGCATCAGCAAAGAAGGAATTTTCAGCTTGATTGATGGAAGGTGTTGATAAAGCCATAATGACTGTTCATTGCTGACTGCTCTGTCCTAATGAGAGGACAAATAACCATTGGGGTCATGTACCCTTGGTGAGGGTAACACACACAAGGGGTGTGTTTGGGTGCTGGCTGGTTGGTAGAACTGTAGCACAGCAAGTGTATTTTCTTTCTGATTTTAAATTGAAGTGTGTGTCTGTCTGTAGGACATCATCCCTCAGCCTTTACTGGACCAGTACCTGTCCATGACTGACCCTGCTCGGGCCCAGACTGTTGACACTGAGATTGCCAAGCACTGTGCTTACAGCCTGCCTGGCGTGGCCCTGACTCTGGGCAGGCAGAACTGGCACTGCCTCAAGGACACCTATGAGACACTGGCTTCAGATGTACAGGTAAGGAAAAAAAACGGGTTTGTAACCATAAATCAGAATTGTGAGGATTGTTTGCTCAGTTTGTTGCACTGAAGTTATAAGATCATGTAATTTCTTACAAGGGAAAAAATATGCACTAAAAACATAAAATTACAGATTTAAATCAGACTTAGTTAATATGATTAACACTTTCTACTAGTCCTGTTTGTCCTGTTGTCTCAATCCTCACACAGGGGTTGTTCAAAAGCTTGCTTGTTTTAGTTGTGGTGCCTCATGCAGTTCCCTTGTTGGCCTGTTTGCAGTGGAAGGTGCGGCGCACTCTGGCTTTCTCCATCCACGAGCTGGCTGTGATCCTGGGGGATCAGTTAACAGCTGCTGATCTGGTGCCAATTTTCAATGGGTTCTTGAAAGACCTGGATGAAGTGCGTATCGGTGTCCTCAAACATCTGTATGACTTTCTGAAGGTAGGGAAGTGTAATGAAATTCTCAGCATAAAATGTTTTCTGACGCCATTGTATGAAGAGTTTTTGAACAAGCTGTGCATGTATCAGCATCTAATTAATGTTTAGTTTTCTGCAATGCTGCTGTTTCATGTGTGTGCCTCTATGCCTTCTTTTAATGTGCCTCACCTCTCTTTTCTCTCATATCCCAACAAAATACCAAAGTTGAAACCCTTTGTTAATGTGGTTGTAAATGCTGCTAGCTGTTGTAAACTGAGAAAGCTGGCCCATTTGCTATTTGTGTTTGGGGCTGGGAGAGAAGAGGGCAGATCCTGGTGGGCTGCTGTGGAATCCACACAGATCCGTAGCTTTTGGTTACTCACTCTTATGCCCAGAGATGGTGCTTTGGGTGTTGCTAAAGGGATGACTTCTTGTCCTTTGGATGTCACCTGTGTGTGTGCAGGCACTCAGGTGATTGTGCACGGTTTTAAGGAAGCACCTTGTCAATGGTCACTTGCTTTCAAGTACAAAAATGCATGGAGTGTGAATAGAGTAACACACCAGAGAACTGCAAGTTTGAAGTTTTATCAGTTTTGTACCATTAATGTTTTTCCTTTAGCTACTTCATGCAGACAAAAGGCGAGAGTATCTTTACCAGCTGCAAGAATTTGTGGTGACTGATAACAGCAGGAACTGGAGGTTTCGTTATGAGCTGGCAGAGTATGTAATTTTGTTAACTTCTGATTTTTAACCTGTACAACTAACTTGGAAATAAGTAATTACATTCAGAAGTTAGCACATGTCGATTAGGAGCTAAAAGTTTACAACTGTCCTTTAGGAAGGAAAAAGCCTCTGGCTGTTAGCGTTGTTTGGGGGGAGTTGAGGGTGTTTGGGTTTTTTGGGTTTTTTATTTTTCACAAGTTGCATTGTAATGTGTGACTGAAACTTAAGTGTCTGTGATTTTACTAAAATGGAGGTCTGGTTCAGTTGCAGCTAATGAAACATGACAATCTGATAGATACTATTCAGTGAGAATTTATTAGTTCAAGACTCCCTTGCAAAAATTAGTGAAACACATGTGAAAAGTAATTTTTTTAATGTGTAGGAAAGAAAAACCAGCTCTTAAAAAATAAGTTTATTCTTTTGGTACTTCTATAAGACTGGCTATATAACAAAGGTAGATTAACATCCCACAGTTCCTTTTCTGCAAGCCCTGTTGATATTTGAAGCACCTTTGGTGGCATAGTTTGCAGCTCATGTCTGACCTTTGTGTTTATTGTGTTGCTGTGTTTGGGCTGTTGAGGACTTGCTCTGCTTTTGTCGTTTGGCACAACAAACTCACAGTGGTACAGAAGTTACACAGCAGCTCCCCTGAGCCCTGGTGGGAAGCTGCCACTGGCTGGGTTCTGTGTGGCTGCTGGTTCTGTGGCTGGAGTGAGTTCTGTGTGGTTCTGAGATAGGAATTATTTTCTGAAATGTAGATTTCTACACCAAGGTAAATATTCAGTTTTTGCTTTGCAAGAATGTACAGGGTATTGTTTTGAAGTTGATAAAAGCTTCTCATGCTTCTCTTTGTAGCCTTTGGTTATTCTTTTGGGTAATGTTGATACACTGGTACGTGTAGTTTGGATCATGTGTAGTTTCTCTTGGCCTCCCTGCTGGATTAAAGCTGTACCTCTAACAAGTGAAGAGCAAAGTGCTCAAGGGCTCTGTAGTAAACCTGGTGCTTTGGTGCTCCTTCCTTACCTGTAAGAGCTGGTGAATGGCAGCAGGCTGATGCTGCACTTGGTACAGTTAATGATTTCCTTTGTGTTCCAGGCAGCTGATCCTGATCCTGGAGCTCTACAATCCCAATGATGTCTATGACTACTTAAGGCACATTGCACTAACTCTGTGCTCCGATAAAGTTTCAGAAGTTCGGTGGATCTCCTTCAAACTGGTAGGGGATTTAGTTCACTTCCTGGCAGGAGAGCAGGAAAATGGTCCTGGAGAGGGTACCTGAAATCACTGTTTTTTTCACACAAGTAGGGTGAATAGGGATGTTTTGATAAACACTGGAATCAATATGGAAAAAAGTCAAATGGAAAGTTTATAAAATATTTTGAGTTGTCAGACTGTTACAGATATTGAAATCTTTCTCTGTGGTTGTATGTGAATGTGGTTGAAGTGAGTGAAAGCCAGTATATGTGATTTGGAAAACCTTCCCCTAGTTCTGGGGGGAAAAACCCCACAGCAAAACACAGAACAACCAACTACTGATCTTTCCTCAAAGCTGATTTAATTTGTTATGAAGCCTACAAGCACAGCTGACTACACTGAATACAGTGTCCCTTGTAGAATTCAAATGAAATTATGTCTTTTTTAAGTCTAAGGGCTACAGCTGAAATTTCATTTCTTCTTTTTGTTCCCCTCCTTTTCCCATTCCTTTGGCTCACAGGTTGTAGCAATACTACAGAAGTTCTATGCAAACAGTGCAAATGCCCTGGGATTAAATTTCATCAATGAGCTCGTAGTGCGGTTTCGCCACTGCTCCAAGTGGGTTGGGAGACAAGCCTTTGCCTTTATTTGTCAGGTTGGAATATTCTCTGTTTGTATGTGTATAAAATTTGGGGCTTTGCAGGAATGTGGGCAAAACTGAAATTTGAACTCTCAGTTTGTTTGGTCTTTTTTGGTTTGGTCAGTCAGTGTGGTCTCAGTGCTGGCATCCAGCTGTCCTGCTCCAGGCTGTATCTCTGTCTGGGTCTGTGCTTTCAGCTGCCATAGCTGATCCTTGGACTTTCTGGTATCCCAGTGGCAAAGCCAAGAATTAAGTCCCAAATGGAGATGCATTTGTTTTATCCTTGGCTGTGCTAGGATAAAGGATCACAAGAGCTCTTCAAACCACCAATGGGTGCTGAATGCCAGGAACTATTTCCCTCTTTATTGCCATCACTCACCCCCTCCAAACCAAAAATGCTTACTTGGGTAGCAGTGAGGAGCAAGGGTTGAACGTTAAAAGGGGAAAGGGTGATGGCAGGGAAGAGAGCAGCTAAAACATTCTTGAAAGAAATTCATCTGCTCTTTCTGGCGCATCTTTGGCTGAACTTCAGAACAGTGAGACACGGGGGGGGGTTGTTCTTGTTCAGAGCTATTTTAACAGGCCAAATTAAGTATAAGGTGGAAAGAAATGAAAGAAATGGCAATGAGTATATTTTTAACATAAATTTTGCCTTCTCCTGTTGTGTGTTTGTCTCATAGGCTGTAGTAGAAGAGGAGTGCATGCCTGTGGACCAGTTTGTTGAACACTTACTCCCCAGCCTTCTAAGCCTTGCATCAGATCCTGTGCCGAACGTCAGGGTCCTGCTCGCCAAGGCTCTCAGGCAGACGTTGCTGGAGAAAGGTGTGGCCCTTCATTTCCTGGGAAAGATCCAACATCTCAGGAGCACTGGCTCTCCTTTGCCAGCACAGCTCTTGTAGCTCAGTCGGTGCAAGGCTGTGAAACAGAATCATATGCTGTAACTTAGGATTTAAATTCAGATTTGAGAGTACTCAGTGGCTTTGCAGCCTTGGAACATGGGATGCTCATCCCGAAAGGGCTGGAGCTGCCTTGGCCGGTCCTGCAGGTGCCGAGTGGCCCCACTTGGGGGCAGTGCGGCCCCGCGAACCGCGCCCGAGGCGGCTCCGCGTTTGCGATCCAGCCGTGGGTTATTTGGGTGTATCTCAAATGTAATTTGTGTGCTGCTCTCTGATTATTCAGAGGAATAAGGACAGAAATCGCCTATCTTTTTTTCAGAATGAAGTCTGGAGAAGGTTTTGGAATGCATTGTACAGTGGCAGCTTCCTGTTGCTCGTTGATACATCTCTATTTAGGGCTCAGCAAAAAGTTTATCTTAGAAGTATTTCAGTACCTAGCAAGATGGATCAGAAGCAGCATATTTCTGTCTCTGTCAGCTTCCTTAGTTTCCTGTAGTTTCTGTAAGGAGACTGTAAGCTGGATAAGCTGCCCCAGATGGTTTTGGCGCTCTCTGTATTTCTGCACTACTTATGCCCTAGGGTTTATTCTTTTGTATTTGATTAAAATTGTCCTTTTTCTCCTCTTATTCCAGCTTATTTTAAAAGTGTTGGCAATCCTCATCTAGAAGCTGCAGAAGAGACCATTCTAGCCCTGCAATCTGACAGAGATCAGGATGTGTCTTTCTTTGCTACCGTTAAACTGAAACAGGGTAACATGGACAGTATCACCATTGAGAAACAAAACTAAGGGGTGGTTCTGCAGTGAAAGCTGAACAGCAGGATGGTTTTTCACCTTGTGTTTCTGTTAGTGTGAATAACAAGGACAGATAAGGTGGGTTTTGTTACCTATTTGAGCAGGAAAGGGAGTATTGAGAAATGTTATGGTCTTCGTTTCACAACCTTGTTTCATCTACCGGTGTGTTTGAGTCCTGTGAGTAATTCCTTCCTTTTGGTTTTCCCTTTGTAAATGGGATGATAACTCTGACCTCACCTGCACTTCAGTAGTGTCTCTAAAGTCTTACACTACACTCAGTGTTTCAGCATAATTGGAATTTATATTTCATTTTTTTTAACAAAACATCTCCGTTAGTACAACTCTGCTATAAGCTTAAAAAGGTTGTTAAATCTTAAAACCTGATTATAGCAAACTTCCCTGAAGCTATTCTTTCCTCACTTTTATTATAATCTTTGTACTGTTTCAGCTATTGCATTTATTTGAAAAAAAGAAAGTGTATATATGTGAATAGTTTAGAATTGTAACAAAATATTATGAAGAACTTAATTCTGTATCAGTGGGAAAAGCTCAAAAAGCATTTCATTTTTTTAAAGTAGTTACACTGCTAGAATTAAGCATGGACCATTTTCATGTGTGATATTTTTCAAAGCACAGAGAGCTCAAGATTCTTTGTATATTGTGAGGTTTCTAGTAATTTGTTACTTCTGAGCTACACCCTTACAGGTGTTCACAGGTCAGTTTTTGTTACTGCTGCCTCTCCCAGGACCAGGTAGAGTGGAGATTTCCGAAGCGGAAAATTCCTCATTCTGCCCCAGCAAAGGTCACTTGAGTTGAGAGACTCAGTTCTGCAACAGGAGCTGTGGCTGTACAAGGGTATTACAGAGAGTTACAGGCTTAAGTCTTTGTTTGTTTTACATGCACACCTCATTTAACAAACACCTTTTAACCTGCCCAGTGTTTAAACCCCAAACAGCTTTTCCTAAGAAACAAAGGACCTCTAAATTCTGCAAAACCCCAATTCAGAAGTGTTCTGGGGAAAGGTGGTGCCACAGTTTGCTCTGCAACCTCTGTGGGTTGTAGGGCACGGTCTGGGGCAAACATCAGATGAGACATGTAAGGTGAAGTGGGATTTCTCCTGTCTATTGGAACAGGGGCTTGGAAGAAAGAGCAGAATTGTGTTAGTCAAATTGAGTAGCCTCAGAAAAATTATAAAGCTTATACTTCTCCTGGACCCTGTCTTCTCTTGGAACCCAAATCTGCAATAATGTGGGTCCTGGGAAAAAAAGTTGGTGGTTTTTTTTTTTTTTTTAATTGTGGATTGAAACTTTGTCCTGCTCAAAAACTAATGCTTAAATACTAAAGAAATGGTTTAATGTGATAAGTTACTTTCTTTCTGAGAGCAGAGTCCTTTCTCCTGAGCAGACCTGTGTCAATACTTGCCCTTATTTCATGTTCCATAGTAAGTAGTTCACATGGGGAAAGGTTTTCACAGAAATAACTGTTTCAGTTTTGTTTGGATGTGGCTTGTCTGCAATAGTGAGTAGGTTCCTCAGCTGGGTTCTGTATTTTGGGAGGGCTCACTTTTGTATAAGTTAACCAGTCATGTATTATAATATGTACAGTATTTGTAACAAATTGTTTTCTTGTAAGATCACAAAACACTCTTTGGAAGTTGCAGGCAGAACCACTGCTATTGCAGCACGCAGTGTAAACTCTGCAACATTCTACATTTAATTTTTTACAGGTTTTTTTATAATTTAAAACAAATGCTTCTTCAGTACAGGATTTTTATGATTACAATTTCTTAACAAAAAGACCCCTCAAGTTATTTTTTTCTAGTTCTAATATCTTTTTCTAATGCTGGCATTATACTGATATTTTCTAACAGTTCAGATTTTCTAAGGCCTTTCTGACAAGGTTTCACTTCTGTTTTTTATTATCAGTTCATTAAATTTCTCAGCACTGAACAGATTTTTTTAAGTGTGTGTATATGTAAGTATGTTTGAAATATACTGTATATAAATTAAATACCTTGAATGTTAACCCAACCCAGGTTGCTGTTTGTCAGATCACCTTAGATAGTTACCTTGACTTGCAATAATCCACTGGAAAACACAGGCTTCCATAGGTTTTAGCATGTTTGGTTAGTGTTCAGTAGGGGTTTTTAACTAGGATGTGTGTAAAGGGTAAGCCACCAGCTATAAAGTTCACTAAAAGGCTGAACAAAGCTCTTTGTTTTTAACAATATTTTGGTACCTCTCTGGCTCCCAAATTCAGGTCAGTTTTGAATGAGGCAATTTCAGTCGAGCATTTAAAACCCTGTTACAACTCCACAGTTGCATGTCCTAATGGGGGTCAGCATAGTTCTGGGGTGGGTGTTTTGTAGACAATGTGCAGGTCTGTTATACAGATTTACCCTCTGCAAGTTTGTCTTTTTGGTTTAGTTTTAAACTAGAAATGATTTCAGCATGACTAAAGGCCGCACTTTACGTCTTGTCCTAGACAAATGTATGCAATGAGTGTGTTCACGTGCAGTTCTCTGGGTTGTTTAAATTATGCAAAAATATGTATTTAAAAAGCCAGGTGGAGCAAAGTTAGGTAGTCCATCCACTTTCACAGCAGCAGTAAGAATATCACTTTTCAGCATTTCTAGCTAAGGAACATGACAATAACAGTCGTTGGTGCAATATTGCTGGGGTGCTGTAGGGAATGATCCAGCACTTGTAATCCAAAGCATGTTGGTCATGTTGCTTAGGTTTGAACCTCGCTGGTGTCCCTGGTGGGATGAGCTCGTGGCAGCAGTCAGGTGCTGCCCCAGGGGCAGCTGTGTCTGTACACGGTGGTGTTTAGAGCCCAGTTAAGTGGGGACACTCTGGAAGTGTCATTCATTTGTCAGAATAAAGAATCTATGTAACTTTCTATTTGTATTTATCTCAATAAATCCTGTGACTGTTTTATAAACCAACTTGTGGTAACTGATTTTTGTCATGGGTGAGATGTGAGTGTATTCCTTGGTTAATGAAACATGTTCCAGGTATAAACACTGTTGGCTGTCAGACCAGGGCTGAATGTGGACTTCTTCACGCTGTGTAGTAAAAGAGCCTTTAAAATGTGCCATCTATTGCTGGAACTTCCCCTGCCTGTGGGGATATGGGTCCTTTCAGGCTCAGGCAGCACCTGAGCAGAGTTTTGTGCTTGTGGCAGCCTCACACCACTGTTGGTCTTGTCGTACCTGTGAAATCCAGTCTGCTGCACATCTCCCTATGGAAGCTGAGTGTTGGAACTTGGGAGCAGAGACCTGTCCTTGCTTTGGCATTGCATAAACAACTTGTTAGCTCAGGGAATTTTTAAGGAGAAAGAAAGGAGCTGTTGTTACACCTGTTTCATTATTTATCAATAGACACCAGAGGCTCACTGTGGCAATTGTTACATTCCCTTCTTAAAGTGAACCAAATGAACAGAAATTGTTAAATGCCAGAGCATAATACAGCTTATAAAGCCCAACAGACGTCAGGAAACTGGTGCTGATTGGGCTCTTACATGTTTTCCTCTTGCTTAGGAAAGAGAATTGTAGTCAGCTTGCAATCTCCCTGATATTGTTCTTGAAGGAAGCAGACAAAAAGTACCAATGAAACAGAAGGGCTGCAATTTAGTTAATTTATGCAAAACACAATCAGCATTCAAACTGGGAGTTACTGAGCAGAAATGTATTGATAGAAAAGCCAAAATACTCTGTGCATAAATTGTGAAATATTAAAACAGGATTTCAAAGAGACTCCTGGAATTCACATAACTCTAGGCCAGAGAAGATTCAGGAATTTTGTCACTGTCAAATTCGTGAGGAGGGCAGAGGAGCTGTGATTTAGTCCCCTGCACTCAGGCCATGCCTCCATGTGCTACAAGCCAGTGCAGCTCTGCTGTGGCACAAGAGCTTGGAGCAGTAAGGAAAAACAGAAACAGCTTTTTCAGAAGAGTGATTAGGAGGGAGGGTGATTGCTTATGACGGATGGCTGCAAAGGATCCATGGTAGGGAGAGGATGGAGAGGGAAGAGCCATGAGGAGTTGAGGACTGAGAGAAATGGAACTGCAGATGAGCTGGGGCACACAATTCCAAAGGTAGTCTGTCTGTAGCAGAAACCACATCCACACACTTTCTCTGCCTTCATTTTTTGAATTTGCAGTGTTGTTGGGTTGTAACCACCAACTGCGTTCAAAGGCAAGCAGAAGCCAGCAGTGAGCTGTGCCTGAGGATCTGCTGACCAGTAATGTTTAGGGAGGGTGGTGGTTTGCAGAGAGGAGCCAAAAGCTATTAATTTCCTACTCTGCTTCCAGCAGCCCGTTTAGGTTGGTGTGATGCCTAAGCCAGGCTGCAATTGAGGTTTGTGCTTTGGTTTCCCTTTAAGTTTCAGTTCCCTGTACACTGTTCTGTTTGCAGCATTTGCTTGACATGACTGTCTGGTGTGGGTTGCTGGTGTTTTTCTGGAATTCCTGTGTGTACAGGAGCTAATAAAGGAACTGTCAGCTCAGAAAGCCCATAAATATGGTTCTCGTGGCTTGGGATAAGAAATGCAGAGATCCCTTGCCCAAGCCTCTTCCGTGGAATTTCTGACGCTGTTTCAATTCATTTGGTTTCCAGTAGCCAAACAACCACGGGGGTCAAGCAAAAGTCAAGGTATAAAAATTGATGGCTGTGAGCCTCCTTACCTATGAGCTGCCATATGTTAGAGGAATGATCTAGACCATAGCAATTGTCTTCTCTCCCCTGATGAGTGTTTGTATGCATAATTCAAACGTGGGCATGTGTTTGAATTCCAGCTTTTATTGATTGAATTGGGCTCTGATAATAAACAGTATAAATAAATCAGAAGGGAGTTAAAGCACTGATGTGCTGGGGGGGTTGGAATTAAAATGAGTGCAGTGACCTCAAGCAGAATGTAATTTCAAAAGTGCCTGAAATATGCTGATGACATAAAATAAGGCTGAGAAAGTTGGAGGGGCAGAGGAACAAAACAAACTCATTCAAAATGATTTGGATTTATCAGGATTACAGGCAGGTAGGTGGCTTATGCAGTTTATTTTAGGGAAGTGTGAGGTAATGAGGCCAGGGACCAAAAGTAATCAGAGTGCAGTCGGAGTGAGAGTGGTGTGGAATGTGGATCAGAGCTTGTGGGAGGGCAGGTGCAGCACTTGTCTTTGGTATCAAACACAGGAATCCTCTCATGCTGCTTTGGTAAAGCACAAACCTTTCAGAGGCTGAGATGTGTTTGGTAGTTGTACATGCAGAGAGGAGAATCCAGCTTTTGATGTTGCAGGAAACATGATCTGTAACTGAGCTGCCTAATAGTTCATCACAATGATTTCAGACTAGAAAAATAAAAAGTGCATTTTTTTGGACTCATGAGTGCCCTGACAGCCACAGGAAAGCGAAGAGAAATTGGTGAATCCTTCCAGTTGGCTAATCTAGAGGTAGATTCTGTGGTTTTGAAAGTACTTGTTTTCTTCTGGTTTTCTTTCCTTCTTTTTAGTCCTAATGTCTATTTTCATTTTTATAAGTGTTTCATTTATCCCCTAAATTGTAAGCTTTGGATTTTTCTCAGTTGTGGCCAAGCAGTTTTTGAAACCAAATCAAAGGCAAAAACAATTAAAGGAGAGCTCTCTGTGTTGAATTCTGTTGATGTCCTTGCAGCTTTTATTGTTCTGATAGAATCCATATTAATTGTCACTGTTTAAAAGGGCTTTCTCTAACTTGACCCATATCTCTAAATGTAATTTTTACACTTATTTTTCACAGAAGAAATTAGATATTTGAAAAGATAATCTTCTAGTCTTACCTTTTAGTGGCCCAGTTTTATGTATGTCCTGAAAGATTCCCAATAGTTAATAATTTGCAGTATCTTAATACCTAGGGCATATCAATAACACAGAGACTTCTCTTTTCCTTTGAGCCCTCCTTGCTTGGTGCTGCAGCCCATGAAATCCTTTATTGTCTGGAAGACACAGCTTCAGTTTGCCACAGCTGAGTAAGACTGAGGAGCTACAGGGAAAACTGAACTAGGAAGGACAGAAGCTAAGGCAAGTCACAAATAGTAACTTAATCTCCTACCCTAATCCTTGTGTCATATCAGAATTAAATCAGGAGCTGTGAAAGAATCCTCGGGGAAGTAAGAGATGCACTTGGGATTTTTTCTTTTTGGAGTATCTTCAGGGGTTTGTGGCTTCTGATTGACATGGTGTCCCTGCCTGGGATACTGGGAACGTGCTGGATGCCCTTTGAAATGAGCTCTCCTCCCACCCAGATGTGGATCTTGCTGTGATTTTTATGTTGTTACAGTAATAAGGACAGAAGGATGCCCTCCATGTTCTGCTATCCATTGGTTCTCCGCAGCAAAGGATCGGTGTTGGCTACAATCGGCAGCCTCAGAGTTCTGTTGTCAGCTTGGGCTGTTGTCACACACTCAGCTAATACCCTCCAGTAATTCTATTTCTTATTCACATGCACACTTAATGTCCTTAGTCATTAGACTGAAAAATGTTAACCTTGTCATAGTTAGTGACTGGAAGCAGAAAAGTCCATTTAATTCTCAGGGGAATGAATTCTAATTTTCTGCTTGTCACAAAGTGACATTTTACATATTTTTCTCTTTTTTTTTGCCCACCAGTTTAGTGCTAAATTTAAATTTGTGTGTCATAGGAATAGACCTTTAGTGCTAAACACCCCAAAAGCTTTGGCAGGGGTCCAGCATATGAGAGTCTTGACCAAGAGCTGCTGCTAAAGCTCATTCCAGGCACTGCAGAGAATGGGGCGGGGTGAGAATGAAAAGTTAAGAGATAAGAGGTCAGCACAAAGGGCACATTAACATTGCATGTCAGGATGCATTTTTTTCCCCCAGCAAATATGGATGGATGAAAAGCAGCTCAGCTGGAATAAAATGTCCATGAAGAAATGAATTATGTTAATCAAGCAGACTAATACTAATATTTGTCATTAAGATGTGACATCTTCTAGCTAATGTCACAAACTACTGGGAGCCTTTAAAAACCATACTGGTGGAAAGGGAAGTTGTCTGCAAATACTGAGTTCCCTGTTCTATGAAAGGGAAGAGCTTGTCTTCAAAATTAGATGGCATTTATGGCAAAGAGAAATAATCCTCCCACAGATTACAGCTGTTCATTGCACTGTTGTGCTGGTGGTCTTATCTCATCGGTGGATGTTTTATATGGTTTTTTTTTTTTTGTGATACATTTCCATAAGGCTGTTCTGAGGAGGACATTGTACCGGGAGCTGGATGTATTTTGAGAGAGATACCACTACAAAGAACTCTGAGTCTAAATTGCAAAGATGGGTGAAGTAAAAATGAGGGATGGTTATTTTGCTTTTTACAGACAGGAGCTGGAGCAGGAGAGGTGACTGTTGTGGCCAAAGTCACCCTGGGAGTCCGTGGAACTGCATCCTGATCTTTGAAGTGCAGTTCCAGTATTTTACCATATATTGTTTCTCTGTTCCCTTGTTGCTGAATGTGGATTTGATATGCACATGTGTAATGAGCCAAGCATGTTCTGCATATGTTTAGCCAAATTGTGACCTCAGGGACACGAGGGGAGTGCTCCCTGGTCTAATCAGGAGAGCTTCCATGGCTGGGCTCATCCAAGGACTGCAAAGCAGTGTTGGCATTTACTCTACGAAATTTAAGCCCCTCTGCTGCCTGTTTGGTGTTTTAGCATCTGTGAGTTCTGGCGGGGCAGTGGGTGATGCTCTGCATGGCTGATTGTGCGACCCCTTGTACTGTCTGAGCACCAGATGCTGATTAATGATTAGTGCATAACAAATTAATAAATTGATACCACAGACAGATAAACATCCATTACGGGAGCCTTTCAAGTCTCTCTCCTCTGGGGGAGAAGGGAGACCTGCAGGCATTACATTCTTCACTGGACATAAATGCCTCTGGACTCTGTGCTGTCCTGACACCTTGCAGAGGGAATGTACATATGAGATTAATTATATTCCATAGGTGGTTCAGTGTGTGCTGGAAAAAAAGCCCTGACTTTTTGGCTTAGTTTTGTTGTATGCAGATGTTCTTGCAGGGAAGGGTGAGTGGTCAGCACAGTCAAAGTGGGCTCAGGACGAACAAATCCCATGTGCTGCCTTCCTGCAAGGCCCTGGCATCCTGCCCTGGAGGGATTTATCCACAGGGACTGATTTCAGACAATACCTTTGAAGGCTAAAGATAAGATCTCCTTGCCCAAGCTTCCTCTGTAGCTTTGTGGAGAACAAGGATTCTGTGATGTATCTTTTAAAGGTCTGAATTTGGACTGAAGTCTGGAATCATGACCAGAGTTTAAAAGTAATCCATGTGGCACCACTGACCCGAGCTTCACTGTGCCAAAATTAGGCAACAAATTGAGTTACTGTGTTGTCATCATTAGGCTGCCAGCAGCATAAAAACTTCTGTGCATCTGACCTTGCTTTTCAGAAATAAAAACCATTTAAAGGTGTTGTGATACATTATAGAATGCAGGTAATTAATGCCCTTGTAACAACCCAAGAGAGAATTCAGACAGAATTCAGATGTGGTTTCTGAATCTGTACAAACACCTACAAATCCAGAATGGGGCAGGGGACTAAGTATATCCATGACTGGCTTGACTGATTTTTTCCATTCTTCTTGCATAGGAAGTGTGTGTGTACTTCTGTGCCATGCTTGGGGCATGATTTATGTATTGCAATAAATAACAAATACATGTGTGCATAATTAGAAGGGACAATAAAGAAAAGCAGATGATGAAATTGAATTATGCATAATAAAGCTGTAATTTTTCAGGGGAGGCTGTAGTCATCAGGAGAGAAAGTGAAGCTTGTTTGTTTTGTTAGTGTTGTGAGAGACCTGAGCTGGAACCATAGTCTTGTGAGACTTAGTATTTTTATGTTTCATTATATTACCCCACAGGGTTTGGGCAAGACCAGGTGAACAAAACAACCTTTTAGAACCAGAGGTACAGGATAAACTCTGCATTCTGGCTGTCACCTGCCCTTATGGGGACTGTTCACAAGGATTACAAGGTAGTACTGTGTATTTATCTACTTTTCCACGGTAAAAATGTATAAATCATCATTATAGAGCCCTTCTTCAAAAGAGAAAGAGATTTGGCTCACTAGGTTTGAAGAACCATTCTCATATTTGGATGCTTTCACACATCCATGACCACTCTCTGCATGTGCTTTATTCAACTCCAAAAACAACTCTAGCAACACTGCCAAACACACACATGAAATGAATGTAAAATACATTCCAAATAATTGCAGTGTTTCTGTAATTTGGTGTTTTCTGTGTTCCAGAAACCCTCAACAGATGGTTAACCCCAGCAGGACCAGTGAGCTGAGAGGGACACACAGAGTACCGGGGTCTGGCTGCCCAGCAGAACCAGCCTGGTCCTGCCTGTCACTGCTGACAGGTAAGGATAGATTAGCAGTGACTCCAACAGTGCAAATGAAAGGAAAATGGGAAGCAGATTTAGGCAATCCTTTCTCCTTCTTGAGTCCTTTAAGTGTAGAATGCTGCATACATGCATGCAGGACATTTTAATTGAGATTTGTTGAGTATGAAGAAGGTTGTCCCCTCTCAAGTTAAACAGCTCTGGCCCAAGGTGAAGGAGTAAGGCTCGAGCTGTCCATTGCTTGTGGTTATCTCAGTAAAATACTGATATGCTCAGCACTCCTACAAAAAAACCGAGAACTAAAAGGCAAACAACCATGGTGAAAAACCTGCTTTGGTCAAATCTATGGTGAGAGCTGGTGAAACTTTCCTCATCTGCACATAAGTAACTCAAATTATTGTGGACACAGCTTCTGGGAGAGCAAAAGCATCTGCAGTGCTCTCTGGGAACCACGTTATTGTCCAGTTTGCACTGCAGAGTGTTCCCTTTACCTGGCACTGTGCCCTGGCCAGAGCTGGCTCAAGACTCCCAAAAATTGTAGGTTAAAGTGAATTTTCCTACCTTAAATATTCAGGGCCCATCTCCTGGAGCAGAGTTCTCTGACCCAGGAGCACCACTGCCCCTACACCCTGTTGATCTGTGCAGAAGCAGCACAGCCAGCCTGACTTCTCAGGCCTTGGGTTTAACCAGGAAGGGCTGTTTTGTTGCGACAGAGAACTCCCAACTTTGCTTGTGACTACAGCCAAGAAGGAAATGAGATGGGGGACAAGATCTCCATGTCCAAGCCATCAACCTTGTCCCTCCATGCTTTCTTGCCAGCCTGTCAGTTGGATCTCGGCTTCTCCTGAGAGACTGTAAATATGTGGGGTTTGCTCATTAACCAGTGTAGTGCCGAGATGGAAGCTGTAACGCACGTGATGGGAGCAGAGAAATCACACAGCTTTCACTGAAACAAAGGACATCCATGGGCTCTGGCAATAACAGCATAATGGCTGTTTAATTTTTCCAGACAGGGACTGGAGCTCACTGGGGTTTTTTTGGGCTCTTGCTTTGTTTTTGTTTTGCTCCAGCTTTTAGGGATGAGAATGTTGTGTCTGACGCATGTCAGCGAGCAGAGGAGATTCACGAGCAGAGCCGGGCTCGTCTTGCTCCCCAGTGAGGAATAAAAGCATTGCCCGTCTCTCACTTCGGGAGGAGAAAGGGGGGGCTGCTGGGCGGCTGCGGGAAGTGAGAAGGCATTGTCAGGTTCGGATCAGGCTGGAGCAGCACGGATTAGCCGGGTTGTCACTCGGCAGCCTGGAGGCATCGCTGGGAAAGCCGGAGACAGAAATGTGCGTGCAGGGGGGGGGGCCGAGGGCTGCCATGGCTTGTTTAGGCGCAAGGCTGCTGTCCTCAATTACGATCTTTTGGGAAAGCAGACGGGAAAATGGACTGAATAAAGAGCCTTTATCAAGGAAGCAGAGAAAATGGCACCTTCTACACGCCCTGTATTGGAACTCTAAATAGTGTTATTAGAGCTGTTAAAAACTTTGCTTAACAAGAGCTGTGTCCACATTTAATCCCAATCTGGTACCTGCAAGGCTGATCTTGCACCCAGGGAAGCTGCTGGGTCAGTGGAGCGTGGTTCTGCTGGGGAGTGAAGACTCTTTGTTCTGCTTATTTCTTCATTGTTGTATCTGTTTTTGTGCTTTGAAGTCCACAGGTATATTTCAATATTTAGTGAATTTTTAGTTTATTCGCTTCTGTAGTAAAGCAGGGAGGGGGAAAAGGCCAAATTCAAAGTTGAGTCACTTGGGCCACATACACAACTTGTGACCACAAAGTGTAAAGGTGTAATTTCCATTAATTAAAGCAAATTGTACTGATCAATCACTTTCAAATTTCAGCCAGATCTCACATGTAACTGCAGAGTGCAGCTCACCTAAAACAGGACACATGAGGTTAACAGAATTGTTATGTTTTAAATTTTTTTTCTCAATAGCATTAGTCTTTTCCGTGTATGACTGAAGAATGATGTTTTGTTCACTTCCAACCCAATCAGTTTCACAGCACAACAGTATCAATTTCCAGTACAGTTAAATTTATTCCAGTATGGTCCTGTGAAATGGTCCGACATGCTTTCAGCTAAACAACAATTTGATGGGATGTGAAAACCACAGGAGTCAGGAAGAAGGTAATAGTCTGTGAGCAGGCCTTATCTGTCTTGCTACAAGGGCAGGGTTTCAAGGGGAACAAAGCAAAACACATTGAGGAACCTAAAGCAAGGAGGGCCTGGGCTGGGCTTCACAGGGGAGCAGAGGTTTCTGGTCTGGTTGCCAGTGACTCTGTTAGATTAACGTTTGTCACTTTGCTACTTCGTACAATGTGGAACGAACCAAAAAGAATCCTTCACTAAAGGAGGAAATTATGTCTCTGAATGGGAAGTGTCTGAAAATTATAATAATAAAATCTACATCCTCTGTTTTGTAAGGAAAGAATCTCAGGACTAAAGTTACCTCAGGCTGACAGAGCAGCCAGTAGGAGGAACTGGAAACAGGAGTTTGTGCTCAGGCTTAGGACTGCAGTGGGTGTCATTGGGATGTCACATCATGTCACTGCAGAGATGTCTCATGCACACCACTGAGTAGGTTTATTCTCCAAGCACCCTTCTGGGCACTGTATCACTTGTCTGTGTACAGGCTGTAGTTGCTTTTCACTTTAGTTCTTCCCAAATGTACAGCAACACTTGTATGGTGATTGCAACCTTAGTGCTACTTACTCAGAATCACCAGCAACTATGATCTAATAAAAAATCTTTATTCTCTGTGAAATGCATTTTAAATAAATAGCAATTTTTTTGACTCTGAGCTCCTGGTAAAGTATCTTATATTAATGGAATTATAAATAGCAAGTGCCAGTTCTGTGCTAGTTCTAGCAGCACAGAAAAGAACACACTGTGAAGCAAAACAACAGGTTTTTGTCCCTCAATTTTGTTGTTTGTAAAGTAAGTGCTTGTGAAAAAGATAATTCTGATTTCATAGTTCTTCAATGTAAATACAGCTGCCGTTTAAGCCTCTGCTGTTATTTCATCACACGCGCAGGAGAGCACCTGCAGGAATACATCCTTGGTGGCTGATGTGGGGCTGACTTGTTTCCACCTCTGGCTCTGGTGACTGGGTATCAGATCCAGTAACATTTCTGTGTGTGCAGTTCTGAAAGACCATCCATAGCTCTTCTGTAAAATGAGTCTGTTAGCAAAGTTTACCTGAAAACAAAGGCAAGATGGCTTCAGCTTTCTGAAAAATTTTAGTCAACCAAGGAGTTGCTCTGCAGCCCCCTGTGCTCACCAGAAGCTTTGCAAAAGAACAAATGAAATTTTGGTTGAAGCATCGAAGATGTCTAAATACACTTACATCTTGTTCTCATATTTTGGTTCTGCTCTGACTTGCACAGAAACACAGGTCTAACACTTTTATGCAGAATTAAAATTGCTTAGACTTTTGCTGCATTTTTGAAGTGATTTAATTTTGTTTTGAAGCATTTTCTGGTGTGTGCAGAGTTTACTAACACTATCCTGACCTTGGAGATGTGGGATATTTTACAGTGTGCAGTGGCATTTATGTACCCCACCTGGTTCCAATAAATAGGTTAATTTCCACAAATTAAAGGCCAGGTTTCAAACATTCCAAGGTGATACAATAATTCTGTATCAACCTTTAGGATTCACAACTGGGGCAGATGACTGGGCAGTCCTTTGTCAGCTGCAAATCCACAACTTCTACACAATTTTTTTCATGTAAAATGGTAGAAGTGTTTGGAAAAGAAAGTCAGGTTTCTAGTTTCACAAAACACCAAAACCCTGAATACATGGGACAAATAATGACTGACAGATTTATGATAAAGAAATTACTTAAAATTTTAGACTGTACTCCTTGCACATCCCAAATTAGTGTCTTATCAAAGTATCTCCTGGAGCAAGGGTACCTTAAATGACAGAATGTACAATACAAACCCCTTACTGTTAGTACAGAGTTAATAGTCAGACATTGGAATAGGATTCAGGAATATCCAACTGTAGATGCTAGACAAAGAATTTATTTTGGTTTTCAAAATCAAATCATGGCTCATCTGGATTTGGATTTCACTTCATACAAACAGCTTTGGTTCTTCAATATAACTCTTTAAAAGCCAGTGGTCTTGAAGTTCCCCTTTCATTTGGCCTGAATGAATGTAATTTAATTGCTACTAAATTACATATTAATCATTATTTTACCTGTTTATATAAATCAGACAAGAATAAGATCTTATGGCCTTAAAATAAACTGAAGAACCACACACCACGTGATTAAAATAAGCAAGAGATACAAACCTGGCAATGACAAGAAAGCACACTGATTTAAAATATTGTTCTAACAATTACCTTGGTTGTTCAAAGAACAGTGTGCACAGGTTATGGTTAGTAGCTAAACTGCAATTTAACTTAAGTTTCCAGAGGCTGATTCCAAGTTATTCTTTATTCTGGTTTTTAAGTGAAGTGTCTGAAGTTACTTCTGCTATGTGTTCTCATTCTTGGGTAATCTTTCCAAAGGATATGACTCACTTCTCCATTATTTGTAAAGAATATGGAAAAAAGTAAAATATTATTATTTTGTGGGCATTTGGAAATGGATGTAAAAAAAAAAAAAAGGTGGGATGTTGATCATTGTGAGTCATTTCTTGGGAAGAAGGGAAGAACAAACACTAGCTGCTGTCTTACTGCTGTGAAAGCCAAGGACTTAGTGCTGACTCAAGCAGTAGATATTGATGGCTGCAGAGCACAAAGGAGATCTTGCAGCAGGGTTAAAGAGGGAAACTTTTCCTCTTTATGTGATAAGGAGTTAGAGGGAGAGGCCTGTGTTGATTTCTTGGAAGGTCTTTTTTGTTTAAACAACCTTCTGGTTTAAACACCTTGGCCAGTTAGAATTATATCGTGCAAACAGTTGCTGAGTCTCCTTCTGAATTTCCAGAAATCCTGGCAAATCTTCAGATACATAATGAAGTGCAAGACTGAATTCCATGGCACTGAGGGAGCTACCCCAGTAACTCACGGTGCAATCCCCTGCTGGCTCTGAGCATCTCTTCCTGGTTGGTGCACATACTGGTATACACAAAACTCAAGTGATCCTTTATAACCCATTTGCATACTGATCAACTAATAGAAAAAACCCTCTTTTGATACCAAAACTGATTTTTCAAAGTGATTTTGTGTCACTGTGGCCTTTGTGTACTTTATTTCTTTACTGGGAAGTACTCACTTACTTATGTGTGTAACTACACAAAACACCTACAAAGCACACCCAACACAAAACCAGTTTATAATCATGGGGATTTTATGAGTAGAGGTTCTCATGGAGAAACAATTATAATTTGCATTGTCATTCCAACTTCCAATGAATATTTTTAAATTATAGTTTTATTAGTGCTAATAAAAATAGTACCTGCTTTGTGATCTTTATCTGAGTTTATTCATTGTTATTTCTAAGTTACAAGCAGAAGCTCTGAAGCAGAGTTAACAGCTTGGATGCCATAGATTCAATTAAGTAAAATTAAAATGTTCACACTTTACCAAAATGATTTTGGATTTGTACATAAATAGCACAAATGATCAACAGTCCAACAGTCCACTACAGGATGTTTCCTCAGGAATGCAGATGCATCTATGTGCCTAACTCTTTATTTCATAATGTCACTCAGAGGGCTCACATGGTCACTTCATATTACAGACAGTTCCTTTGCAGCTTTGGATTTGATAATCATGTTCAAGTGCCAGCCCTGGAACACCTGATCTCCAGCCAATAAATCCCTGGGTAGTTTTAGGTACTGGAGGAGATGGAAGTACCTAAAATCAAAGTAACATGTAAAATTGAATTATGAAGAGGTTTTTGATTGCAGTTTCTGTCATGCAACATTGTCTTGTGTGCTATAGTGTTCTAAAACCAAAAATCAAATCATTGTTTAGTAGTGTATGGTGGAATTCTTTTTTTTTTTCTTTTTTTTTTTTAAGTTTGGTTCAATACTAAGGGCTTTAATTGCTTTATGTTATTAGGAGAAGAATTTTATCATGTATGGAAAAAAGACTAAAGCTGAAGATAATCATCATAATCATCTTTAAAACTAATTAACTGCTGTAAACAGGAGAAATAGTGCTTTCTCCTTGCTGTAATATATTTGGTAGCAATGCAGCTATGGAATAATAATTTTAAGTTCAAATGCCAAAGATACTACCAACCAAGTTGGCTTTTGCATCAAGAATTACTTATTCGTTCTACCTTCTCTCTACTTTAAAAGATGGGTGAGTTAATCTGCAACTAATCTAGCTAAAAAGGAAACAAAACAAAAGCCAACAGACTCTGTTCAGTGACTGCTGTGCTTACTTTGGCTGAATCATCTCAATTGGGCACGTTCTATCATTTCAGCATCTGGGGACTTAGCAGAGAAATACACAGCAAGAGAACAATGTTTCAGTTCTCTTGCCAGAGTTGCTTCACTTTGTTCCTTGGCCAAGATTAGAAAATGTTTATGATATTTAGGTGGAGCAGTTCCTTAGAAAAGATAATTTTTATGGCCAAAAGTGCCACCCACTGAGCGGGATAATGAAGGAAATCATGTCCCACTTTCAGTCTGGGGGAGGGGACGATGCAGAAGCTTTTATTAGTCTAACCTAGAGAGAACAGATTTGACTGTTACCACAGGGTAAATGTGCAGAAAGACACACAGTTCTGAAAAGGATGCATGAAACTTCACTCTGAATACGTAAAGGGTGACCTAAGTCACAGCTAACCCTTCTCTTCCTCCGAGTTCTGAGGTGAAATGGAAACTGTTCCAATGTGCACCAGGCTCTGCACACTTGAGGAGCAGCTGGTAACTGCAGGGTTTGTTAATGCACCAACACCCTCACGGGGCTGAGACTCGACTGAAACCGCAACTTGACTGAGATTGGAGGTTTTGGACAAAACTGAAGAACAAGTAGCACTAATGACAGAAATTATGCCATTTCATTTCTTTGCCACACTGAGCACTAGCTCTTAATTTTAATTTAATCTCAGTAAAAGCTTTTACTACTTCCTCACGTTATCTCTTCACCCTTGGAATCCTTTGAAAGAAAGCTAGTTCAGCAAGTAAGATTTCCAATCTCTCTTATCTTCCTAATCTTCTCTAAGTGAACTAACCTTCCTTTTCGTTAGCATATTCTGCTTCCCCTTTTGTGAGTACGTTCCTCTCCCAGTGTCACTGCTTTAGCTGCATGTGGAGTTACCCTGTTCATTGGTGATCCTGACACACCATGTTTATAAATTAAACCATCAGTCACATTCTACTCTCCAGCTGTTTGACAGCTTTAAGACTCTGAATGTACATATAAATCAAATAAAACAAAATATTTATGACTTGGCTTATTAGAACTGGCTTCTTATTAATTTGTGCTACTGAAGAGGACAGTGGCATTGTCTCTGCCAAAAAGCACACTCTTAAATAAAGGTAGAAAAATTACAACCATATCCTAAGGGCAATTCCTTGTCTTAAACAAATGCTTTTAAAGCATAGCTTGGGTTGCAAACTCTTTGACCATTAGTTAAAGATCCCCTTCTATAAGAAAACTGGGGTTTAGGGCTTGTGTGGTTTCTTAAGACAGATGTTGCTGTATTGCAATTTTAAAATCTGATTTTCTAACCTTAATGTATTTTTCCACAGGTGTCACAGGTCGAACCTGCAGGTGATCTGGAAGCTGTATCTTGGGCTTTGCATCTTCTTTCTTTTCATCTCCAATCAACTAAAACCCAAACATAATTAAAAACTGGACTCTTCATCTTTTGAAATATACTGTAATATGAGATAGCCACATGATTCCCCTCATTGTTGCATCTGAACTTCCCGTTCTTTCCACATCAAGCAGGGCTACTTATTTCAGTGCTTTGGAAATTACTGGATTTTTTTGTTTCAGAGGACATGCAAACTACACTTATAACTATGTAGGGGCTGCATCAGTCCTGTTCTTCAGCAATGAAATACTGTGATTCCAAATGTAACATCATTTGCTACTGTATTCTAATATCTAAACATCACTGAGAAGAGACATCACTCCAAATATTTTTGTTGGTTGTAGATTCCCTCACTGACAATTTAATTAGCTGGAACCTTTTCCCCTAAATTTTTAAAATACCATATGGAGAGACAAAGGGGAAATATTTTCCTGTCAGTATGCATCTAGTACTTGTTAGCACTATTAGGAGTCATGCTTCTCAAGAGAAATATTTCAGAATATGCACAGCATATAAATTACCACTTGATGTATTTTAGTCAGAAGAAAACTGAATATTTGAACCATCTCAAAAGTAGTGCAGTTGCCACCTCGGATGCCAGCTTAGTAAAGCATCCTCACTACATTTCTAGTCTTCTGTGCTCTCATAACTTTGTGTCCAGATAAAGTTGTGCACAAGCAGATTTCATGTTGCTTATACGCCATTCAATTTTACCTCCTCAAGAGGTGTTTTCAAAAATCCCCATTTGTCAGCCCATCTTTTTGCAGCGTCTCCTTCACTTTCAACACGTTTTTTCCTGAAACAAACAGACAAATACTTAAGATTACTTTGAAAACTTTAGTTAAAAAAACCCCCAACACACCAACCCAACTATTGATGTCACAAAGCACAGCACTTTAGCAGGAATCTTTAAATTTCCACCTCAAAACAGCAAGTTTATGTACAAATTATCATTGTCTGACTCAGAACTAATGGGAAAATACCTCCCAAAGGTTTGAAACAGCGCGTGTGAACGCACTGCCTTTAAATTATGTTTGTTAAGAAGCGGAGGAGGTTGAAAAGTAAGCACCAATGTGCTTTCAACATACTTCAATTTACTGTGTTGACTGACGAGATGCCCCGTCCCCACACCGGGTGGGGAAGGAGGGGAGCGCTGGAGCCAGCTCTAAAAGCCCTGACTTTTTCACCAAGGCACGCTTTACCCAGCGCACTTTAAACACACGAGAACTTTCAGCGCGGAGCTGCGGGGCAGCCCAGGGCGGGAGGGGAAGGGGGAGGGGAGCAGCAGCAGAGCAGCAGCGACTGCCGGAGCCGGACGGGGCTGTTACCAGTTGTCGTCCTGCGCTATGAAGTTGCAGGC
>NW_008236180.1:7572289-7584609 GCF_000691975.1 Corvus brachyrhynchos
GTCCTTGAATGAAAGGTCGGGAAGTGCTCGCACGTTTTTTGGGTATCCTGTTCGGTTGTCCTTTGGAAGTTCTGTGGTGGTACCGCAGCTGCATTTCTGGGAATAAAGCGGCAAACTCTCATTCCGTGCTTTCTTTAGGCCCCTCAGGAAGCCAGGGGAAGTGCTTGGTAATTTTTTTTTTTTGGTGTCTTTAAATGTAGGAAAACACGTTTGGTTTAAGGTGCTGGAAAGCTGCTTTTTAACCTGCTGTCCTGTGCCTGGTTCCTTTTGCTTCACACCAAAATTGTCTTTTGATAATTTCATTGGGAAACAACCCCCGTCCTGTGATACAGTGTCTGCCTGATCTCTTTTTCTGATGAATGTTCTTTACAAGCTACATGCCGGGTGTCTTTAAATGTAGGAAAACACGTTTGGGTTAAGGTGCTGGAAAGCTGCTTTTTAACCTGCTGTCCTGTGCCTGGTTCCTCTTGCTTCACACCAAAATTGTCTTTTGATAATTTCATTGGGAAACAACCCCCGTCCTGTGATACAGTGTCTGCCTGATCTCTTTTTCTGATGAATGTTCTTTACAAGCTACATGCCTATGGCAGAAGTTCTGAGAAAGACCTCAACGTGCTTTTTGGCTTCTTTGTAGAACCCAGAATATACTTACAGCTTGTAAAGGGTTCTTCGTGTTCCAATATATTAATATTTTTGGCTCTACATGAATTTTTTGGTAATTTTATTTTCTTGCACTTGTTGGATAAAATGCTTCGACAATGAGTGGAGCCAGCTGGCTCTTTGCCCTCTTGGGTTTAAATGGTTCCCCGACCTCTTTGGATTTGTCTGGAAATGGACTTGTGTAAACACCCTGGAAATAGTTAATGGGACTCTCACACCACTGGGCACTTATTATCCTTATTAGAAAATAAACACAGAAAGGTTTTGACTTCAGCTGAAGGGTTTATAGGCTGTGTGTTTGAATGTTTAATTGCTAGACTTTTTTAAAGAAAAATCCAAAGGATCTAGAGCCCTTAAATATTTGAGTATGAGAAGACTATATACGTTTATTAGTCATTTTAGAAGTACTAAGAACCTCTGTTTGAGTAAGAGGAGAATGAAAACTCCTCCTGTAGTTCTAAAATGGCAATTAATACTGCTCTTCTGGGTCTCTGAAAATCATTAAAGTATCAACAAATGCAATATTTCACTTACATGCCATTTCTTGATTCTCTAATTGATAATTAGGGTAGCAATTAAATCAGCTGGGTCTCCTATCACACCCATAAATGCTTACTCATTGTCCTACTTAATTAACTCCTGCTGCTTAGTCACATTTATCTCAGGAACCTTCTTATTGCTTTGATGCTTTCCGTGAAAAAGATAATTTGTTAATGAAACAAATCTGTAGATTACTGTGTCAGGGTTTAAACTGCACTAGCATTTGTCAAGAGAGATGAAACTTATACTGACACTGTGAAAATAGAACTTTATAATGTTCAAGTCTTTTGTACTTACTTCTCAGATGAGGGATTGTAGTAAATAAGTAGTTAGTCTTAGGTCTTATTAGGCTCTTATGAGCACAGGGCAATATTAGAATTGTACAATGAGAAAAAAGTGAAATAGGATTTTAATGAGCTAATAATGATACTGACTGACAGGAATACAGGTCTATTGAGATTCCAGAGTCTTTTGTGGAAAGTCTGGATCTTGTAGCTACATACAACAGCATTTGTCATCATGTGACAAATGTTGAAGTAGATCCTACATCACTCAATGTATCATCTTGAAATAGAATCAAGTCTCAATACTTGGTGCCTTTTAAGATGGGTAAATTCTATCTGGATGTGGCCATAAATGCTGGAATTCCAATTCTTCCTGTCATTTTCTAATTAGGAATTATCCAATTATTGAGCTGTTCAGTAATGCTGCTGTTGAACAAGAACTCACAACTGTTCTTCAAGAACTTACAACCTGTCCATAACTTGAGAGTTGCAGATTAATATCTGGAGTTTGGGGTACCTTTCACCTGTGTCAGGCATCGCCCTGCCCCTGGGGAAGCAGTTTGGGTTTCTTACAGCCCCCATACTCCCTTTTCTCGGCCAAAAGCAGTGCTTGTGGTGTTGTGTCCTAATGTAGGCTGGGTGCTGATAGGGATTAAAACTAACCAAGGGGAAAATGAGATGCGTTAATGCAAATACAGTTTTCTGTGTAGCTGTACAAATGCTTCCACCAGCACATGATGGGGCAATGCAGGAGGGCTTGCAGGAGGGCAGTGCTGGATGCTAGGTCCAGGTCTTTGCAAAGTTTTAGGATGCTGTGTTGACACAAACACAGGTGGTATTGCTCTGTGAAATAAGTCAGGGAACCAAATAAGCTTAAATAGGCTCTGCAGAAAATCAGCTCACTGTTTTAATCTCTTCCACAGAATGGATCCACAAGCACTTGTGCTTCTGCATGGAGGCATCAGACAGAACAGAGACAGGAAAAGATGATGTGAGCTGAAAAGAGCAACACAGGGTAGGTGGATATCTTAATCTTCTACTGCTGCTGAAGACTCTGTATAATGCAATTTTGGCTGTGTTAATGTTTGCATTCTTCAAAATTCAAGTTAATTTTTGGTTTTCTGGAAATCTTGTGTGTGTACCCTGATAAAAGAATGTTAAGGCTTTGTATATTGCTTGTTTATGGAGAAAGTATCCAGATGAGTACACAAAAGCTTTCTGTGTCCTAGTCTGAAATGACTTGAAGGAAACAAACCTGTTCTCTTTTGAGTTCTATCCAAGGATTTGTGAGTGTTGTTTATGGACATCTCCACTCCCACAGAATGTGCTGAGATTTGAGTCTGCATGATACTTGGATTCAAGTGCTAAAGAATTGTTGCTAAATCACGCTTTGAATTGTGTACCTGTTTTGTGAACACTTGTGACACAAACTAGCAAAGGTCTGGTTTAATGGAAACTGGTTTTCTTGTGGAGATCATGGTTACACAGAGCAATTCTTTCTTCATGGGAGCAGCTCTGGCACAGGGGGCTGATAGATGTTTATATAGCCATTTGTGTATTTATGCTTAGGCTTTTGCATTGAAAATGTTTACCAAAAAATATTAGTTAGTACTGGCGGTTTTGTGTTTGCTGCTCCACAGTTTGCAATATGAGGTGTGGAAGTCTAAAAGAGGAGTATTTGACCATAACTTCAGTGTCTTTTTGTAATGTTTTTGCATAATATTTCAGATGCAGGCAGCCTGAGACTGCCTTGTTATGATTACTGTGATTTAAGTAATGAAGTCCCATTGACACAGACTCTGGTTTCATTTAAAAAAAACCTTGCTAAAGTCTATCACATCAAGAATATGTTAATTGGAGTTCCTGAATTTCCATTCATGAACGTAACCTAGCAGCCTGGTTAGAACCATTATATGTTGTGGCAAAATTTAGAACTCTCGTCTTATTGTGGCTGTAATTATCCAGTGGCTTTCGAAACAGTGAGGGCATGTTTGTTTTCCCAATGATAATACGTTCCTTTTTTATCCATAAAATGGCACTTACAGCTACAGCTTTATGCAGATTTCTGTGCTTGAAAAATTCAGTAATTCCTGGAGTTTTATTTGGTTTTGAGCAGATTCATTCCTTTTTGTTCAAACTAAAGATTTAAGTGAGAGACTGCTTTATACTAAACCCGATAGATGCACTTACATTTGTCGCACTTGATGGAAGAAGTATAGGTGCCCTCCAAACAAAATTATTTGTTCTGTGGATATGGAGATCTCTGTCACTTTCAAATTAGAGAAGGTGTTTGCATTAAACTCCTTGAGTACCAGGCACTGTCTCAGAGCACAGCTCCCCAGTTGAGCAGAGAGCTTGCAGAATGCTGCCATGATGCACTTTCAAAGAATATGGCCACCACTTGTAGCTACTGGAAAAATTTCTTGTAAATGCCAATGTGCAACACTTAACAGAACTCTCCTGCTGATAGGAGAAGTACCTAGGCACCATATGAATTAAAGATGGAAAAGAAACAATTTAAAATTTTGTTGCATTGTATAAACTGAAATCAAACTCTTCATGGTCTTTGAAAGTATTTTGTGTTTCAATACAGTGCATGTTTCAAATCAGAAAGCATCTCCTTTTTTCCTTTTTCCTGAAAGGCAGGGGGTCTGGGACATTTTAATCGCTTTCATATCCTACTCTGCAAATATAGTATTTCTGCACAATAGTTTCTTTGCATGAGAATTGCTTAAATGATTCAAAAAGGATTGAAAAATATATTTCAAGTTTTAATTTTATGCACAAAACATTAATGAGCAGTGCCCCTTAGAGACTTGCTGTCAGTTTAACATATTCACAATAATCTCAACACAGATGTTATTCCATCTAAATCCTTTTAGAGGGAAGAAACCAGTAATTTTTCCTTAGAGAATGTCAGAAAATATGTTATTGTTGAAAATTACATTTTGATCCCAGAATGCTATGTAAAAAATCATTGCTAGGAAGAATAAATAGCACATTGTTTCTGAGGTAAAATGCATGTGAAACTTTCTTGAGCCTCCTGTAAGTTTCAGAACAAGTGAATGTTCCGTTAGTCCCATGTAATTTCCCTTGAGGGTGACTGCAGGCAGTGATGGGATATCGGCATCTAATTGTGTTCTAATTTAAAAGGATATTTGTTTTAAGTTCAGGTTTCTCTATTTGTAGCCATCACATGATGAACTTATTGTCTCTTTTGGATACATTTTCCTCTGCATTCTCTGAGCATATAAATTAAAATACTTTCTAGAAAGTACATACTTGAAATAACAGTTTTTGTTGGAAAATACTTTAAGTACTCTTTCTGTTCTGTGTTCTGTGATATGCCTGTGTTTTCTTCTTTTTCTTTGGTGTACTCATGTTGTATTCTGCTGGCTTGGTCTTGCCTGAGAACAGTTCTGACAGTGGATTTATAAAAATGATAAGATTGTAAATATTACGTTGCTCAGTATTGAGGAAATATTTTCTGTTCCACTTAATCTTTACTGGGGTTGATCTCCAGTGGAGAAGCTGTAGCCAGTTCCCTGGATAGACCCCAGCCATATGGGAGTGGTGCGTAGGTAATGTGAAAGAGGACATTTGGGAAAGTGTTGGATGACTCAAAGAAATGGTTCTGCAATTTTCCCAGGTTCTAAGAACGCTTCTAGGACTGCATAAATAAAAGAATCATAGTTGGGAGTGAGTGGAGTACACAGTGCAGCACCATCAATTCTGTGCAGAGATAGCTGGTTGGAATAAGTTCCATCAGGTTTTTCAGAAGCTGTTTGGAAGAGGAGGAGGGTGAAACATGAGGCTGCAGTTCACCCATGACCAAAAGCAGGAGAATTGCCAGTTCCAGTCAAAGAAATGTTTCAACCGCTTCTTGGGAGAGAAACAGCTCCTACAGCCACTTTGTGGGTACTTTGACAGAAGTAAAGGTTGCAGTTACATAACACACAAAGTGGGATCTTGGTTTCAAGTCTATTTTATGAGCACTGATGCACAGAACGGCAGGGATGATGACTTGGTGAAACTTGAGGATACTGCAGTGGAATATCCTTTATGAAAATGTATTTATTTTGCAAAAGCAGATATCTTGATCTCAAACAGCTTTTAATTTCTCTACTTTGCCATTAAGAACAGCACAGAGAAAATCTCTGTTTAGATGATGATAGAAAATAGCTGCAAAACTGTAAGCAAACACAAAAAAGACAATTTCCAAACATTTGCTTTAAATAGGATATATTTTACTTGAAGTAACAAGCCTGGAAAATGAAATTCTGTTCTGTTGTAGAATACAAAGAGAAAGAAATGCATTCAGCAGCAATTTGTTGTTTTAATAGCAGCTATGGGATGTCTTGGGATTTAAATTATTCACACTGTCATACTTGTGTCTAGGTTTATCCTATTTTATACTTAGTTGCACTCAAAATGCTCAGTTTTTAGATGTATGCACTATAGGTAATGCTGCCATAGTGAAAAATGGGTGTACAGTGCTGTAGTAGGAAAAAGACAACATAAATCTCTTTTCCCAATATCAGTAGTATTGATATTGGGAAAATATAGGATGTTGGTATTAAATTTAGGTTAGGATTTTGTTGCTTTTGTTTATCCTGAAAGTATAAAATATTTTTTGTTCATTAGGGGATTTGGAAAAAAAGATTTATTGTTATTAATTACTTTATGCAAGGTTTGGTAGCTTTCTTTGATCAGATTTTCTGCTCCTTATGTAAACTGCACCTTTAAAATTAACATGAACAGGTTCATTCCTGTAAGGAAAATCAGTTTTTAAATAGGTGGTGGAATATGATATATGCAATAAAAAGGCAAATGATGAAGCACCTTAATGTATCTATAGACTTTGGTTTAATAGTTCTTTGACTAACCTGGATTATGACATATAATTTGACACGTAAGCATCCCAATTAAATCAAAACTTCTTTTAGTAGCATCTTAAATAGTACCCACTCATGCAGACTTTCACATTAAAGTAATTATGGGGGAGGGGAGAGTTGTAAGAACAGAAAGAAAGTTTACTCTTCCTCTTTATAGTGAAAACAAATGTGTTTTTCTCCAGAATCTGCCAAGCCTGTGTTTTAATGATTTAACAGATGGAGTTGGCACATGTGAACCTGGAAGATGCATCTGTCTGATTTTTCCAGTCTGAGGATTTTTTAACTGCATTAATGGCACAGACAATGGTAAAATATCACCTCCCCAGGCTGCTTTGCTCTCCTAACACATAATGTCTTTTAAGGAAAAAAAAGTGATAGGAGACTGGGGTGAGAAAAAGGCCAGAGAAATGAGGATTTGAAAAGTTTAATATTTTCTGTCTTCATTGCATTAAGCTTTTAAGCCTTTTGCTTTGAATTTCATGTGTATATGGTGTGGAAACAGAAATTCTACCCAGGCAACATTATGTGAGATCTCAGGGTTCTGTTAATTAATGGCTTTAAATAAACACCATGTAAATAAGGAGACCAATAACCACCAGTGCTTTGTCCTTTGTAATTGAAATTGAATGTTGCTTTTCCAATTTGATAATTTTAATTTTTTAGGGGTTAGTTCTTGCAAAGGTTCTGCTTCATATATAACATTTTATTTAACAATCTCATTAAGTCACTTGTACTGTTCATTCAAGCAGGCAAAGCAGATGCTTAACTGTTTGGAATGAGGGCCTTAATTTCAATTTCTTTTGGACTGGAATCCTTAACACTCTTACCTGGATTTTCTGCTGAAACCAATGGAATACCTTTCTGTGCTAAAATCCTGAAGTTTCTTGGTTAAATTGCAATGGTTATTTGCACTGAGCTCTGGGATGACACTGCTTAAGCAGGACCAGATGACCCAGTGTGGTCCTTTCCAACGTGACCCATTCTGTGAGTCTGAAGTGCCTCAGCAGTTCACAGGAGAGGACTAAATTCCAGGCTTTGTACTTCTGCAGGTGTCTCTGTAAGGGAGTCCTACTCCTGAGGAAAGCATTGTCCAAGGGCCAGATCAGTACTCCTGTGAACTGCCCAGCTGGTTGCACTAACACTACAGATAAGTGCTCTTGCTTGTGGAAGGGTTGTTCAGTCTGTTTGTCAACAAAAGTGTTGTGATAAAATGAAAATAACCTGCTCTGGGCTGTGAACTGTCCAGTACTTGCTTGAACAGCACCGTTCTTTGTGGTTCACTTCAGTTTTACTTTACTACTGCTGAGAAAAAAGATTTCAAGAGGAACATATTTCATTGTTAATTAAATTAGCACAGCTTCTCTGTCTGACATTGAAAAAAATTAAAATGACAGTGAAAAGGGCAGAAAAACTATTGCAAATACTCCAGAGTTTTGGTTTTATTTTTTGCTGAAGGAAATGGTCTAGTGATAGAGCTGGACATCGGAAATGACTGCAGTGATATGCTTCACTTATATCTGTCTTTGATTCTACACATAACCCACTAGCATTTACTAACTGGTCTAATGAGAGATGGTACCTCTGTCTATAAAATTTGCCAGGCCAATGTTATTAGATTATGAGTTTTCAGAAAAATCTATTCAGTCTACCCAGATGCCCCACCTGTACTTCCCAGTAAAATGGAGAAGGAGGTGGAGCTTGTAGTTCTGCAGCGGTGTTGTCTTCTTCCTTCCATCTCCTTACATGTCTATACTACTCCAGTCTTGATGTCATGGACCTCTTCGAGACATCTAAATTATTGAAACACATTAGGTAAACTTATTAATTGAGGCTGCTTCTCCATTTCCTGGCATTTTGTATAGCTTATGTTTTCTTTTTTATGTATCTAATAATGAGACACCTTCTTTGGGCTATCAACCATCATAGGATTCACCCTTTGGAGGTGCCTCTTTCATTTGATGACAGTTTAGGCTGCCAGTTTCAAATAAATTCATGGCTTCATGTTGTAGTTAGGTGGGTTTAACACTACTTTTGCTGCCTGTCATGTAAGTACATAAATAGGAGGGTTTCAAAATGCCCTCACATAGTTTTAGAAAAAGACTTGAGCCAGTGCAGAATCAGACACATTTATTTCAATAGTCTTATCCCTTATCCATGTTGGGTAGAAACAAAATAAATCTCTTCATTTTTAGTGAATCAGAGAAGACTGCTAAGAAACTCCTGCATTTGAGTTCCAGAAAGGAGGTGCCAATTTTCTGCAAGCCTAGGATACTGAAAATATCACTGCATTAACCATAGCAGATATTGCTGTTTGTTTTCTTAATGCCCTTTTGTATTTTAACAAATGGCTCTAATAATTTTCATCCTCATTTTAAGGTTTGATTAATTGGTTCATTGTGTTCTTTCTTCAGAAGGAAATGTGTTACTGATATCCCTTGGTATGAGTGACATATGGGTTCTAGCTGAAATGATAGAACATCCTTTCATTTGGCAAAACAAAAATATGCTTGGCACTCTGTTCTTCTTTGCCACTCTTCCAGCCAAATTTAATTTGTGAGAGTGATGTGGCTTCTTTGTCATTGGCTGTGGCGACAGAACTTCATCTGGGTGAGATTCTTCATGCTTGTGAGGTGAGGTCCATAGGGTGGCAGCAATAATGAGAGAGGTCATGTTTTCTTTTGCACTGCTCTCTTCTGCCAAAGTGTTTAATGTTGCAGCTCAAATAGCCAACAAACAGAAAAGGATGGAAATATCTGAAGACATGAAAATATCCTACTCTGTATGAGTTCTTTCCTTTCTTTCAAATTTTCTGGTAGGTATTTTTCTTTTAAAAATTCTGCATTTTATTTTAAGATAATCCTACAAAACACTACAAGGTAAAATTTGTGCTAAGGGAAACTGCCTTGAAATGTAGCAACGGAAATGACTTATATTCTCCAGGATTCAAGCCAGTTAAGAAACTGGATGATTCCAGAGTTTTTGTACATGCTTTGCTGTATGAGAGAATGCATCCACTATGAGCCTTCATTTCAACCCCGAACCTTCTCTCAACACATTGAACCCTGTTACGACTGAACATGGTGCTGTTTGTATCCTACTGACTGTTTCTTCTTTGTGTACTTGTTACAGCACTGTTAATTATGGGTGATTACTTCAGGAATCTTTTGAATGTCACGTACATTTTGCCTCTCCAACAAATTCCAAATTGCAAGACTGTTGCCAGTTCAGGAATCTTTATTACCTTTTAATTCCTTATTATTTTATTTTGGACATTGATAGGTAGGGTACTTTATTCATTCAACTGTAGCTTTCTACTGTGTAACTGAGATGAATTCCATCTTTCAGAGAAAAGACTTTCTCCATTATTGAAAGATGTTCTCATGTGAAAGTATTAACCACATCATGCAAGCTGAGTATAGATCATATAAATTTAGTATCTGGTCTAAAAACTGCTTAGAACACAGGTGCTGCCTCCCAACTCTGAGTTGTCTGGTTTGGAATTCATAAGCGTGTCCTGGATAAGGAGAGGCTGTGTTGCCAATTTTAAGAAACTTTTGAGAGATCACAATTTTGTATCAGTGTATGTGCGCATATGTTGGTGGCGGTTGTTGTTAAGAAACTGTTTGTACTCAAGCATGGATTTAGATTTTTTTCCCAGTAATCTGTTGATTAATTTTTTCCAAGGAATAGAACAATTTGTGTGGAAAAGGAAAAGGTTAGTCAGGATGCAAATGTAACTACCAGCTTCCATGATCTTATAAACCTCTTTTTTTCACAAACCAATTAGAATGATGGCTTTCTTTTAAATACCATGGTAGTTTTAGTAGAAAACTATGGTTGGGAATAATTTTGACAGTTAAAACCAGTGCAAGCTACACTTAGTTTTGCATCAATATTTATAAAAAATATATTAAAACACAGGTACTGTGACTGGAAATGCCCTAAGGCAGTTTAGACAAGATGCCAGTGGAAGATAAGAGGGTCAGAGTGACCCAGTCCATGAAGTCTTTCCTGAGTAATTTGAGTAAGGGTTGTCTTTCGCTGTGACCATGTAGCAAAAGAAGAGAATCAGCCAATAGAAGCTGTTAGTCCTAAAGTGTAACTGATGTAAGAGAAATGAACAGCTCTTCCATCATGACACTGCTGGTCGCCCTCTCTGTAGTGGTAAACACTGAGAGAAGACAAATACTCTCTGCAGCACAAAGTGTGACTGAATGCCTTTAAGGACTAGAAAGTGCTAAATGACCTTTCATCACTTTAATCACTTGACTGGGTAGGAAATTTTTTAATGAAGGTCATAGGACTGGAAAAATATCATAGATGATAGTCGAGGTGGCGTGTTCTGCTCCTCCTGATTTGGGATTTTTCCAAAAATTGTCTCTGCAACCAGTATCTTTTCCCTTGGAAGAAAATACTTCAGCACAGTAATAGTAACAGAATCTTAATGTACTATGTGGTATCAGATGGTGAAGAGTGGTGGTTTTTTAAAGCAGTGGTTGGTGTAAAAAATACTTTTTCTGTGTCAGTTGTTTTTGCAATTTTGTTTGAATGCCTTTAATCGTGTTCCCACTGTGTAAAATAAATCACTGGTATAATTACTGGTGTTCCTAAATTCTGGTTGTGGCCTTTAGAAACTGGGCCAGAGAAAATAAAGTCAGTTTGACTGTACATTGCTTTTTTGAAAATGTAGTCTTTGTTGCATTTTCTTGTGAAGTAGTCAGAAACTGCAGCCCAGTTACATCTAGACTCTACACACTGGTTACTTATCCCTGTAATGACAATAAGAAGCCTCTTGGGTGACTTTTTGTGGGCATGAATCAAGTGATTTTCTTGTCCTTGTTTGAAACAGGAAAAACTGAGTGGGGGGGAAAAGCCAAGCAGCTCAGTGAAGAGATCAAGCTTTCATAAGAGGCTGGGATAAAGCCATATAATAAATTTTAGGCTGATGACCTTTCAAGGAGAGGCTTGGAAGGAGAACAGAGATTAGAGGTTTGGCTTCATATCCACGTGCAGTTGCTTGGTGTAATCCTATAGGGAGTGAGTGATTGCTTGCAAGGGTATTGTGGACTGAAGGAAGAATATGATATATTGAAATTTTGTTAATATTTTTAGTTTGGAAGATTAGCTGGACTCAAAGAAGCTTGTCCTCTCATCTGTAACTGTAGAAGCTGGAAGAAAGTTTTTCAGCTGAAACATGGTTGTTTTTCAGTTCTGGGGGTTTTTTTGTCAAAGAGCAGGGAGTTGTCTACTGCTGTCAAGAAGATGATAATCAAAAGTAAGAGATAAATCACAACTTAAGTATTCAAGAGTGACAGATCTGAGGCAAGATGACATTCAGTTTTCAGAGATGGCTGAGCTCTTTTTGTGCAACTTGAAATACTGGAGGTTGTAGTGCTGAGACCACGTTGATTGCACAGCCTTCCAACTCTGCTTCCCCTGAGCACACTGGTATGGATGGGACCATGCTGGTAATTCCTGTAATTGTCTCCAGTTCCATGTACTCTCCTTTTGGTCTGCTATTTTCTGCTATTCCAAGGACTCAGTTTACATTTACACTGGCTCATTACACAAGACTACCTTTAACATACATTAAGACTCCTTATACTGTAATTTCAGAGATGCTTTGTTGTTCATTTCCTAATTGATGCAATGAGAGCAGTCTGCAGAGACATCAATATTAAACATCAGAAAAGAGTTTTTGAAGTAGAGCTTCCATCTGATGAGCCATGTGAGAGTATTGCAGGAAAGAAGTCTATGCTGGCATTAATAAATGAAAACAGCCCACCTTATTTGAACAGAGAGACAAACGAAACATTTGTATCCTTGGTGATTTGGATGCTGGCAGAGAAGTTTTGTTTGTCAGTCCTTTGACTTCAGACACTGTCTTATAATTTTCACTCAGAATGTGTACCAAAGAAAAAGGAAGGCAAAGTCTGTTTTT
>NW_008236180.1:7584647-7624399 GCF_000691975.1 Corvus brachyrhynchos
GTTGCTACATTACAGTGTAATCCCATGAAGTGTGATAGGTCTTGAAAGATAAAAATGTCTCTGTGGGACAGTCACTCTTGGGGAATTCATTTATCAGTTTGTATCATGGCTTTCCAAGTCAAATCAGAGCTGCAGAAATTCCAACATCTGTGGTGCATGCTCTTACTTTTTAAAAATCAAATATAAGCAGTAGGAGTCCTGTTCCTGAGATGAAATGTATGAGCTTTGTCATAGTGTCATTAATATTTTGTGTTTCTCAGCACATGCTGACTGTTGCTCTGTGGCGTTTGGGATTTGGGCTTCACAGGGGCTCGTGCAAATGTTGCCTTCAGTTTTTGTGTTATGTAAATTCATTCCTTTTGTATCACTTTTTCTTGGCAAATTTTGCTATCATTTGTAGCTTCTAGTGAACCCAGGCTCAGAGTGAAGTGCAAGTGGAGAAGTGAAGTTTCCATCTGATTCTGCACAAAAGGCTTGCACGCGTGAATTTTAGACTCAGCACAAAACCATAAGGCCTTGAAATTTGCTTAAGTCACATACCTGCACAAAGCTCTGTAGAATTTAGTGAAGTCTTTTTACTCTGAGTTTGTCACGTAATTTGGAGGTTTAATTACACTCATGAAACCGCTGAGGTTACTATAATTCACCATGTTTCCTTAGCTGCAGGTGAGGCAAGGGAAGAGTGCAGAAAGAGTTGTGGTAAGGCTTTTACTTAATATGCTGAGATTTTTTGTTTTTCCCATGGCAGCTTGTCTGCCAGGTTACATTCCTGAGCTTCAAATACCACTGCAAGCTAGACATCTCTTGAAACCTGACCCATTTATTCCATTCCTACTCATCACATTTTGGTGAGGAGGCTCACATCTAACTTTTCTGCACACGAAAAAGTTAGAGGAAAATGCATTTTACATTAACTTTCACTGAGGGGGGCAGAAAAGCTGTTCTGCAAAGTGGAAATTTTCTGATGGAGCACAATTTGTTCAAATCTCAGGGTGCTGCAAATAATAAGAAGGAGAACAATGGAAGAGAAAAATGGTAAGAACAAACTTCTCACTCTTATGAAATCTGCCTTGTGGTAATGGAGTGAAGCAAATTAAATTTGCAAATTCAAATCAGGTCCTAAAACCATATTGAGTAAAATAAACAAATGTTGCTTTATTGAAACATTTTAATAAAATCTGAGTGTCTTAAGAATTGTGACTTCTGCATACATGGAAGACCTTAAGAAAATTTCACTGTTTTGTTTAAGGTTTTCAGATTCAGAAAGAGCTTAAATGAAATTTGGCCTGGAGCAGAATACCCTGCAGAATGTGTCTCTGTGCACTTGAATGAGTGTGTAACTGGAGTGGAGGCTCCCTTCAGGCAGCTCTCTCCACATGGGTGAATTTTACCTGGGCTGTCTCTTCACAGAAGGCAGCAACAGCTGGTGGTGTTATGTCAGAAAATGGAAGATAACTTCAGAGGCTCAAAGTCACTCTCCAACTTCAAAGCTAGATATGTAAGACAAGTGAGGGAATGGCAGATTGCAACAAATCAGTCTTTGATAAGTCTCCACTGGGCTGTTCAAACAAATTTGCAATTTTTACTAAATACAAGCTCGGTGTGCTTTATTGATGAGAACAGCATGTATCTTATTTTTATGCCCAAATTTCACTGCAAGCCAATGCCACCTGGCATCAGTGCTGTCTTGAAGCTTCTCTTCAATTCATTCAAGACTCGATTTTGCAGCTGCTGATGCTTTTTGAGTGCCCCTTCCTCAACTGATTCTGTAAATATGAACTGCAGAAAGAATGCTTCCAAAAGGAATAGGATGGAATTTCACATGGGATGAGCCTTCAGCTGGCTTTTGGAAGGAGCTGAACTTAGAGGTTTCTCTTTGACTCTTCGCATCTTGTTCGGTAGCTTCAAAACCAGCAGTAGTGAGAGACTGATTTTTAACACCCCTCAGACTTCCCAGGGAGAAGTTGATGTAGTTCTGGAAAGAGCTGTTCTTTGTTCCTATGAGCCCTTTTTCCATGTGGCTGCTTTCTCGGCTGGACTGGGCTGGGCTGCTGGGTTCCGCAGGGCCACACTTTTCCATTATCCTGTGTAACAGCTGTGCTGCTGGAATCAGCTGCTGGTGGGGTTTTGTTAACACTGTGGTCTTCCATGTCTCACCTCAAGGCTGGACAAATAAAATGGTATTAGTAATGTTATCTGATGCAACTAACAGTTCCATGCCAAGTGGAATATCTCCTGAGCTATCAGTTTGTCCAGCTGTGGTGCAGCTATTATGAAAGATCCCCAAGGATTTTCTGTAGGCATTGTGAACAAGGATGGCTCTTAAATTTTATATTCAGGCATTGTCCAACTGCCACTAAGAAATAAAGGTCAGTATAGAAACTGGAGTGAAATGTGAAGGCTAAATTAAGAAGAGGAAGGTCCACAGGCAAGTTAACAACACTGTTCTGACCATCTGATGAAGACAGACATAAGCACGTCTACGTGCACACATTTGCTTTTCTGATCTGTGCAGTGTTTTTTAGTGGATCTTCAATTCTCCTAGGAAACCATCATTAGGCTAATTGAAATGCTACCTTTAAAAGCAACAAATGTCATGATACATCTTTAAAGGCTTTCAAAGAATTGAGTGACATTCATGCTAGGAAATAAGGTACAGTCTATATAAACATTTCAAGCAGTGTGAAATAAACTATAAATGCTTCCAAAGCCAGTAGACTTTCCTTGTGTTTTAAACTGAGTTTTTAAATGATTTTAGAGTGTTTCCCAGCAAGGTGGGGGTAGAAGTAGGACTCGGTCCCAGAGAAGTGAATTTTTTTCCAGGGAATATTTAGCAATGATCTTTGATTGAGTTTTGATTGTTCAAATGTTCTTTGATTGTTCTTTGATGGAGTTCTTTGATTCTCTTTAGAGAGCAAATGGCTCACAGAGTAGTTACTACCACTATTTGTGCCTTGTCAATTGAGATAATATTCATCTTCTTATTAAATAAGAACATGCAACTAGAAGTCTGTTATATCTTTATGGAACTCCTTCTCTTGTTGAATGTTTTACTCATTCACACCAGGCAGCCAAATTCTCTAGTACATATTTGTGCTTTAAGATAAAAGATGCATATGTTAGAAAGAGATTTGGCCAACAGTCAGGGAACTTTACTGAAAAGGCTGATTCTTTTTCCCTGTCAATAACTAAAAAGCTCTAACAATAGCCTGATATAACTTTGCTGTCATGGTGGTATTTGGGGAAGAACTTGAGGTTTGTAAGCTATCAATGACTGTCCTCCTGAAGTGTGTTAGAGGGGATTAGAGTAGCAAACTTTTTTGTCATAGCACCTTCTTTCTTATCATGGGATGGGAATGGCATTGTCTTTCCTTCATGAGACCAGCTAAAGTCTATTTTGGCTTCCTCTGAGGATAAAACGTGGGCCCACTTTGTAAAATAATGTATTTATTCTTAGAAAGTACTAACTTTTCTTAATGGCTTGAAAATAGGCACACATTTAAATCAAATTTGGTCCATTTTTTTTTCCTACAGATGGTGCTATTTTCCCATGAAAAATCTTAAAAGTTTGAAAAATCAAATTACTTCAATGCCAATTCATTTTTAGCCCAAAGGAAAAAGCCAGGATGTTGCAAGGACTGTTAGACTATGAAGCTGTGTTGCTCTGGTAGTGGATGGAAAGCAAATGGAAGCTCCCCAGTTCCAAAGCTGTCCCTCTCCATTTTGCCCAACCAGCCTCTCAGTCTGAGCTCTGAGGTGCTGTCACATACTGGAATAGGTTCATACAGTGCTGGGATTTATTTCTGTGAAACTGAGTTTTGTTATTAAGTGCTCATGCACGCAAACAAGTGGCGAATATGGCTTACAAAAACCCAGAAAGTTCTGGATTTCTGAATCTATTTTATCCCTCATTCTTTATAATGACTCTCTCTTTTATTGCTTTTGAAATATCCTATAGTCAAAGCAGGGGAGGTGAGTGTTCATTCACCGGCCCAGGAACTAAACAAACCTGACTGTTCTCTTGAGGTACAAGTTTTATGTATTAAATGCAGTAGACAGACACTGAATACTGACAGGAACCTTGTGCTGCTCAGTCCTCCTCACTCTCCTCTTACAAAATCACAGGACTTGGGTGATGGTCAGCCTGATAATCTGTTCTGAATGATGCATTCTCACTCTGCGTTTTTCTTTTCCTAAAAAAGACCATTGATTCAGTGTGCTCCTCTTAGAAAAATATCTGCAGGTATTTCTAACACGTAACAAAATGTGACTGATCCAGCTCATTTCACGAGATGTGACTGCTGTGTTAGGCAGGTATAAAATTATCCATGAGGACACTCCTTATAATGACAGCCTGTTGCCCCACTTGTGCCACTCAGTACTTTATCATTTCTGGCTTGTCTTGAGTATAAATGGAGCTTGCAGTCTCCTGGATTGCTTCTCATACAGAGAGCTATTATGTGGAGAAAAAACGAATTTGATGCCTGTATTAAGTCCCCCCAAAATTTTTTACATTTAAAGTCAAAGTAAATTCTAAAAAGGCAGTAACAGCCCATATAGTGTTTTCTGTCACTTTCTGAAAATCCCATTCCTGGTGTGTGCTGTGAACAGGTCTTGTTGCTGCTGATTCAGGTTCAGTCTGAATCAGAAATTTGTCAGGAGAAATTTCTGATGCAGAACCTGGAATTTCAACAAGGCAGTGCTGATATTGGGAGGAGTTGCCCTTCTCTGGAATCACACAGTGGGAGAGCAGAAAGCAAATCTCATTTCTCCTCATTTCAGACCAGTGGGGGTTTTGTTTTGCCTTTTTTTTTTTCTTAACTCAATGTGTGTCATGGGCTGGTGAAGGCTGAATGTGTCCCTCTGTGGAGACAGTCACTGCTGGAAACAGGCTGTCACCAGCAGAGTGTGTGACCAAAACAATACAGTTTTCTTTCTTTCCTATTTTTCTTCTTTCAGAACAACTCCTAGATGTTCTGTATACTGGCAGGCAGGAGGAAAAGACAGATGGTGTGACAGTGGGAGAACAGTCTATTTTAGCACTAATAAAAATGGGTCTGGAGATTCATGTATGGCAGAAGAATTATAAACTGGGCATACCAGGGATAAAGCAAGATAAGCAGTGACCTTTCAGTGTTAGAGCTGCCCAGAGATGTTTTCTTCTTTTGCACTTGAAATTTAGAGTTTTAGTTTCTCCTACTGCAAAATATCTATTAAAATGATGGTAGTCCTGGTGTACAGTTTAACTCCTATTTGAAATATTATTGAGCAAAATATAATTTGGTTACAGGAAGTAAAATATTCTCCTGTTCAAAAAAGGTTTTTTTTCTACCTGCATCAGTCCTAAAACTGCTTGCTCTGCACAATTTGTATGTGTATCAAAAAAGGAATAAAAATGGATGTTGCCCCCATTCTTTGAACTTCAATGAGTTCCTGACAGTTCACTTGTCCTGGCTTGTGCAGCTCTGAGGAGTCAATAATAGCTGGGAAGGAGGGTGTCCATTGCCATTCCTGTGGGATTTCTCCCCGTGTAACAATGTGCTTGATTTGAGGTTTTCCTCCTTGAGCATTAGGTCATGTTTCACTGTGAGGGGATGAGGCAGACTGTAGCATGGGCTCTTGTGGAAGGAAAATAATGGGATTTCTTGTTTAGTCAGTCATTAACTCTCACCTCTTCCTTTGTATTGAGGTTCCTGTAGCCCTGGGGATTTTATATCTGTCTGCAGAGCTGGTAGCTGTAACTGCTGGAGGGGATAAAGGTTGTCTAAATGCAATTATGCTTCCTCTTGAGAGACCTTTTACAGGTCAGCATAGCTAGGCCTGTCTTAGCTATTTTCTTTGAAAGAATTCACTTTAAACTTCCCTGAAATTAGCACATCTGCCAGGAGGGAAGGGGATACATGAGCAAGAGGGGATGAATTGCAAAGAAGTTACCACTTCTGTTGCCCAGTGCCATCAGTGTGTCTATCTTCCCATATTTCCTCTCTTTTAAAATATAGACACAGCTAATTCCCTGTAGCTATCACTTGACATCTCACAGGTTTGACATCTGCAAACTGATTTAATTAATATTTGGGCCACCTTTCACAAGTGTATAGCACTTCCAACATACAGAAGTGCCAAGCCTTTAGTTGATAAAATAAGTTGTTTCCAGAGTTTCTAAAGATGAAATTGTCTAATTAAGTCACCTTTTCTGTTTGCTTCTGATTTAGTTCTCAAACTAACACCTACAAAAGTCTGGGAAAAAAACCCCACTGTCACTTTTCTCATAAGTGTCATTACTTGAAAAGAAATGTCTGACTTTCATGGACAGTCCCATCAGGGTTAGCAGAATCTGAGATGTTGACAGAATCAGTGTGGGTATTCCTGGGAGGATGCTCTCTGCCAGACTCTGCCTGCAGAGATCCTGCAGCAAATGTTTGCTGCACTTTGAGAAGTTTGGTGCAGGGCTCTGTTAACTGAGCTGTGAGAACAGCTGTGTGTTCTCTACCGCTGCTCCCAAACCGCCCTTAAGGATGGAAGAGGGGGATAACAGAAACGGTGTGGACGGAAGTAACAGAAGCCCAAATCCACTCTCATGGAAGTCTACAGGAATTTTTCTGACGACTTCATGGGAACTGAATTAAGTTGTTGGTGAGAAGCCATGTTCACAAAACTCCAGACCTCCTCTTCTATTCTACATCTGCACTGGATCTGTTGAATTTACTAGGAATAAAAGTCTAGTTTACAACATGTGGAAAATACAGGGGATGAAGGTTATGAGAAAAGCCCAACTTATTGATGTGGGAGTGGAGACCTCTTGCAAAATGAATTGTTTCAAATATACTGAAAACTTGTCCCCCCACCCCAGCATCCAAAGACTTCCTGCATTCATAGTCCCTGACTTCATCAGTTTCACAGCATTACTTTTCAATCAGCAAACATCATAAACACAGGAAGGCAGATTTATGGCTGTTTATTAGCCAGCACCATTACTGTATTTACTGTAGTGTGAAAAAGGAAATCGGGGAAAAGTGCTATAAATCTCAGTGGCTGCAACCCAGATGCATTTATTTACTTACTGGATACTTCCCTAGTAGCTTAGCAGATGCCTGCTAGTTTACACTTATATTTTGAGCATATCAGCAGAATGCTCTAGAAGGATGGGTGTTAAAATCCTGCTGGGGTCTGTTGTGGGCACTGTTAGGAAGGAGCTACTGAAATGTGTTCCGTTTAGGGAGCTAAAACAGTTATTGAAGAAACACCAAGGTGTTAACCAATCACTGTGTGTTTACAGGGAGTATATTTATAAACTTATAAGTATATAAATATACCATCTTGCAATAACAACAGGAAGATAAAGATCTGGCTATTAAAATAATAGGAATAAAAGCAAAACTCCTGGCTTGTTAACATGACGATAGTCTCTGTTCAAAGAGGAACCACAATCCTCAAATCTTATCTAAAGTCCTGGAGCTGTAATATCCCACTTGTGCTGTATAGGGGGGTGGTATCAGATGGGGAGTTCTGTTTCCTGCAGGCCAGACCCAAAGGTTGTACTTTACCACTGGACATATAATTGTAATTTATTCCAAGACAGTAAGTCATCCGCCCCTGGATGACCTATTTCTGTCTGCACTCAAAAAAAAGTTATTGTGGACATGGCTGTTTTGTAATGTTGAAAAATGCACAAATACTTCTTTGCAGAACACTTCTGCACTGTTCTCAGTAGGCATGTCTTCTTTAAAGAACATGATTTCAGCAAATGTTGCATTGTTTAGGCCTGTTCTTTATACCTTCATTATCTAGAGAAAACTAATTAATGATTGGAAGTTAAATTGAATGTGTTTAGGCCTCAAATGTCTGAAAGATCTATTTCATTTATCAACTTTCCAATAAAAGCACAGCTTATTTTATTCAGTTCAGATTTGTGGTCAGATGTGAAAGCTGGATCTACATATGTGGTTAAAGTCCAAATGTATTTTTCCTAAAGGGAAATCAGGAATCCATTCAAGCCAATTGAAATATTTTCACAGATATTCAGTGAACCAGGAATTAAGTTCACCCCAAAACCTAAAGGGTTTTAATTTTTACTATTTTTTTCTATTTACTATTGGCTCTTATTGTTAATGCTGTTTTTAAAATGAACAGTAAAATGCAAAGAGTATAAATTATAGATGAACAGTTTCAATGAGGCTGTTGATTGCAATGACTGAAATCTAATTAGGCAGTTTAAGATCTAAGTGATATTATTATTAAAGAATTATGTTAACAGAGCATTTGATCAGCCTCGTAATTTGTTTTATGTGAATTATACTTAGGAGATAATGTGATTCCAAGTGACAAAAAGCTCAGTTCTGTTTCCTTCCTCTTTTTTAGAGAAAACTAATATGGTATATTTAAATTGAAATAAATTGACAGAGCGGTCTCAGGGAAACAAAAGCACTGTTTTGGCAACTTACTTTAACTGACTTCTTATAAGTACTAATACTGACTACTGGGTTTGAGAAGACATTATGTGAAGTACTTTTAAAACAGGAACAGAAATGTGTGCAGATGAATGTATGCAAACACATGTATATTTTTACACAGGTATGCTAATTTGTTATGGTGACAAGCTTATTAGCAGTAGCCAGCAAAATGGTTGTGCCACACTACCTTTTTGACTGTGAAATCCCTAAACATCCAATTTTTTTCTTTAAAATGGTTCAGTGCATTTTCTAAACCAATGGGAGTCTATTGGGAAGACATTTATTATTTAATTTACCAGTACAGTTCATACAAATGTATGAACAGATTGGATTGCTTCCTGTGTGATGCAGCTAAGTAGCAATCATGGGGACAATGTGCTAGATAAATATATCCCTTATTTTTGGAAATTGGGTCTGTGCTTGGTGACTCTGGGAGTCAGCCTTGGTCTGGTTGTATTTAATGTTTGTGCTCCTTCTCACTGTCTGAGTTCCATCAGTCCCATCCTCCTGTCAGGTCCCAGCAGAGCATCTCCTACAGAGTCAAGAGGCAATTCAGCTTATCTGGGCTAATCAGACATTACACTTTCTTGTTGCTTGTACACAGATGTTGTCTAGTGTAGATGTCCCAAATTTCAGTGCAAATGTAAATTTCTGTGAACATCCTTTCCACACCTCGGTGCCTGCTCCCCTTGCCTTGGATGCTGAAGTGCTCCTTTAAAGTTTAACCCTGTTTGTGTCTACAGAATATGAGTCTTGTCCCACCTGCCACAGACAGCTCAGAGCATCTTGGTCAGCCCACAAAGAGAATAAGCAGTTGAAGGAACAGAAAAAGACAAAAGAGGGATCATTTTGGGTACAACTGGACACCAAGAATTAGCAAAATATTGTATTTCTGTATTGGTTTCCTTTGATTTTTACTGTGTAGCTCTTTAAGTTTGTTCCTTGGTTACTGTGAAAGTAAACCAGGTGGGATTTCAGTCTTAAAATTTCAATGTCATATAACTGTGGGTTTGTTTGAAACCAACTGTTATATTTCAGTGCACAGCCTGACGAGTACCCTGGGGAAATGGGGACAATTCCAGGGAGAAAATCCTGTTTCCAGGTTAGATATGTTGTTCTGTGGTAGCTGCTGTCTTGACCCTACTTTGGATGAAAGGACCATGTCACAGCATTTCTCTGTCCATGTCTCCCTCTCTCTCTCCCATAGACATGCCTGGGGTTCTTGAATTGGCCCCTGCAATACTCTTGATAAAAACAGCTCCAGTTCTGCTGCTGCCTTGTGCCCCCCCCGTTTTTGGACATCCAGTCATTTTGATTTAATTGAAATATTGTTTTAAGGAGTTATTTGTAATAGATGGTCTCTGGCACATATTTATTTTTTAAGCTTTCAAACCAAGCAGGGCAGGGGGTGAGGGAGCAAATCATGGGGAATGATATGGGCTTGAACAGAGAAGGACTGAGGGTGACAAACACTGCAGAGGAAAGAGAAAGTCTTGAAAAAGAAAAGGAGACAAAGCAAGCGTGACTGGATGATTCACTCTTTGTGGGGCTATTGCTTTGTGTATGTCAGGACTCACAGCAATAACCAAACCTTTATTCCTAACTCTGCCCCCTGAAATTTGTGGTGCCTTTTCTCATATGGTTCATTCTGTATCATTCCTTGAAGACAATCTCAAATGAGCCAAAATGTGCAGTATTGTTTTGAACCTATTCTTGGTTTTCTTTTCATGTCTGGAAGGATGGAAAATTAATTTTGCTCTTGATCAGGTTCAAAATCTTCCTCCCACACTGTGGAGCCTAGATGTGGTGTTGGAAGATAGTGTGTTCTGGCTACAAGCATCAAAGTGAGATCCAAAGGGCAAGCAGCTTTAAATATTTAACTAGTAATAATCTGGTTCATAAAACTGACTGGGTGTTTATGGATGACAGCATTGATACTTTATGCTATTGATCTAACAGATGCAGTTAATCCTGTATTTTTAGAATATAAAAATATGCAAAAGTCATTCTTGATAGATAAAAAGAAATGTCAGCCAAGTGCTTTTAAATGTTGATGTGTCAGCAGCCTTGCTGTCATTAGCATATTTTTCTTTATATCTTAAATTTAGTCAATACTTTTCTGAGGTTGTGATCAAGTAGCATAAAACATCTTACAAATTCTGCTTGCATGTGATATATTTTGTGTTCTAGGAAGGCTCTGATGTAATAGGTGATACAGCAGCATTTGTAACTACTGGCAGATTATGGCTTAAATTAAAGGTGAATGGCCACTTTTGTTGTTTCAAGTTTTAAGCATTAAACTAAACATGCTTTTAAAGAGATTGAATTTTCATTGGTCCAAACTGAATTCTTTCCAGAAATCAGGCAATCTCTGAGGTCCCAAGCCAATCTTTTCACTGGGAATCATAAGAATCCCATAAGAATTTTCAGGTTTCCAAAACACCTTGAGATTCTTAAGCTCAGGTACAGTGGAAGAAGAATTGTTGTGTTGGTATTGAAGTGACAAGTTGATAGATAGGTACCTCCTGAGTGGTGGTTTCAAATATTAAATGATGATTATCCAGAACTAACTCCAAGGCACTGATTCTTTGAAAGGGCTTTCAGTTTTGTGGGAGTAGAATGATGGGGCTGATTGCAGTTGATAAATACTGAGCTAGTAATCTGTACATTCTTTGTTCTTGACAAATAGTATAAACTAAGTTCTGGGGAAGAAGGGACCATCCTTGAATCTGAGGGCGATAGAGAGCCTGGTCGAGAGGAACTTGCTCTACGTGCTCCCTGGCTTTCCTTCCCTGAGCATCTCCCAGTTTCAGGGACACAATCCACCACTCTTCAACACCCCATGGGAGAAAACTGTTGTGAATGCATTGTGTATGGAAATTGGAGGAGAGATCCATGTCAGAAAAAGCATAGGATGTAATAAAGCAATGTGTGAGCAAGATCTGGAATTACATTTGTTTATTGTTTATGCAAGCAGTATATGATGCACCCACTTATTAAAAAATGGGAGAATAATGAAATGTTGATACTTGTAGAGCCCTAGGGAAAAAATGTAACTCTTTCCACTGGTTCTGTACCTCTTACTTTGGGTAATGTTATCTCAGAGGTCATGGGGAGAGCAGTAATTTGTACAAGAAAAAGAGCAAGCCCCAGTATGACTGTATTACAGCTTGCACGTTTAACTTTTGTTTTTGCAGAAGTACCAGTCAGCTGCACAATCCCTCTCCATTTTTCTCCCCTCTAAAGGTCAGATACCACTTCTTCAGTATGTTCTCTGGCTTTTATGCAAGCAGCTTCTGCTTGAAAATTTTCGTGTGTCACTCATACATCTGTAGGGTGAAACATCTCTCTGAGGCATCTATCATTCACTTGCAGCTGTCATAAAGGTGACCTATTTCATATTAACAATCCATTTCCTTTCATTGTCACCATGAGGATGTGTTCTACCTTTTCCCTTTCCTTGTCAGAAGTGTAGACTTAGGGGTTAGATTGGCGATTCTTTGAAGGTAAAAGGATGATTTTTTTGATTCCTTGCATCATTGTATTCTGTCAATTTTATTTTAATGCTGAGGAAAAATCCCCAAACAAATATTGCTTTCTGACAGAGAACACCAGAGCACTGTCATACTGAAGGATCACACTTTGTATGCAAGCTTGGTAAAATTGTTTCCATAGTGCAAAGAGTGTCATATGAATCTCATAAATTACAAGGTATCATAGCATGTTACTGGAGTTCCTTGTGGGATTTCAGTGCCTTGTGTCTTTTATATGACTTGGAATATGGTGCTGAATTGTGGACAAAAATAATTAAAAAAACCAATTTTAAGATGAGAGATCTGCTTGTTACAGAAGTCTGTGTTATGCAAAAGAAGACAGTATGCATAACCTACCATGTTCCTGACATCTCTTTGAATTGTTGAGCAAAACAGTCTGTGTTCACATTTTAGGAGACACAATAATTCTCCAAAAGTTGCAATCTGTCTTTGGAGAACCCACAGGTTTGTCACTGAATTTCATTATCAATCATTTTTGTGTGAAAAAAAGGTGCCTTGAAGAGAACTATATGTAAGAAGAGGAGGATAATCTCCAGGATAAAGATGCTGCTTATAAAGTCCTCAGCAGCTGATCAGATTTAGCTGTAGTGTGTATTGGATTAGAATTTATTTTTATTTTGGAGTTTTAAATTATTTTTTTCTCCCCTACTTCCCACTATCATTTCCTCTCAAAGTAGTTGAGAATAATATTTACTACTTATTCATTACATAAGTGATGCAGAAAATCAGTTCATCATAATGTTTGCCTAATTTTGAACTACCTAGTTTGCCTTTTTCTTTATTTGAAATAGATAAACACACACAAGGTAATTTGGATACATCTTTGTCATGGTAAAATCTGTACTGATTTAATGTGGTTAGCTGGGTTGTGATCAGTCAGGTCACTGGCATAATAAATATGGTATTTTTTTTTTCCAAAGAGAAGTGGAAACTGAGAAAGTCCTGTTGTTAGAAGAGGAAAAAAAAAAAAAATTACCTGAGAAAATAGTAGAGAGAAATTCCAGGCTTTGGGAAATACAGTTTCCATTCTTTACTCCTCGTGTAACACTGATCCGGTGTAACATCATTACTCATCTGTGCACTACCTTCGGGATTTGTTCCACCACATTCCACTGGACTTCTCGAGGGCTAATGAACCATTCACACTGACTTACCACACCAGAAACCAGGCCTAAGCAGAAATATTTTTTTTACGCTTGGCAGTCTTTATGCTGGAAAATCCAAATTAGGAAATTGTGAAGTAACTTTCAGTACTGTTGGGAAGTATAAAATTCCCATTGCTCCCTGCCTCTGACAGTACTGAGGCACTCACTGCCGTGTCAGTCCTGAATGATCATACTCTATGATTCCTTTTAGCTTTGACCTTGAGGAGATATTATGAATCACTTTAAGTTTCATGAATTTATCTTAAAATTACAAAACAATGATCACTGTGGCAAAGGACGCTACATTTGAGAGACAAAACAAAAGAAGAAAAAGGCTGACAGTGCTGGAAGGAGCAAAGCAACCACAGAAGTATTTTATCAGTAATGAGAATGTGAATTCTAGCAGTGAGATCCTACCTCTGTCTGAAACAAGAACTATCAACTGTCTGGACACAAAATTCTGATGAATTTGTGCTCTTGCCTAAGAGATACTTCATGTTTTCATGGGACAGTTTGGAGAAGTAAACAGTTCTGGCCTTATGGGGAAAGATATCCTTTGTGGTGTAAGCCAACAGCATTCCACAGAGAATGGGAGAGCAGGTTAATGGGACAAGGGGATGAAAAGAAAAGTTCATCTGTTGGTAAACGTGGCATGCCTTTGCCATTGCTAGTTCATGTATACTAGAATATTTTACATTCACTGTGGGCTACAGCCCTTTCTTCTAAAGCTGCAGCTACTGTTAACATTTCTGAAAACTAAAATGTTACTGATCAATACATGTTTTGCATTTCAGTGTTTTTCCAGCTGTGATAGCAGTATAACTGCAATGGTTGGCTGAAGTTTTTTGTCTTTTAGAAGGCAGATTAAATAATGATCATTCTTTTAACATATTCATTGAAGAATTAGCACAGCTCTAACAAAAAGTTGTCATCAGTCATATATGTTTTCTAGTGATTTGCTTTTAGGCAAACACTGTTTATGTCTGCTTAGGCTGATTTGGTTATTAGGAAACCAAGGGGAGCAAGGAGTAGTTTCCCACTTGTTCTCCTGTTTGATGTTGCTTGGACTGTGTCTCCCTGCATTGCAGGGGAGCTGAGCCTCTGACAGAATGTTTTGTGTCCTGATTCGGAAGCATTATTGGAAATCACTTTATTATCTTAGGCTCTGCACATCACTTCAAAGACAGTAAATGCTAAGATGGTGTGCAATCATCTGTCGTATCTATCAGGTAGGCAATGGATTCTCACTATGAAGCCTTTTAAATTTTGTAGCAGTCTTTGAGAACCTTATCTGAGTGCATATGTGATGTGAAGGCACCTTCAGACTCAAACTGGCTCATCCCTTGAAATTCTTCACCTTACTCCAGCTGAGCTCCCCCTGAGGTCAGAAGCAGGTGAGCAGTCAGTATGTGCCTCTGTTTTCTCATTGTTTCTAGGTGCATCAATACCAGGTTTAAACACAGCAAACATCACAGTCTGAAAGTTTATATAGCTGCTAATGCAAAATTTGTGAATCTTTAAGGAGCTGCTTTCAGTGTCTGTTCAAATACAAACAGATGTCTACTATATTTTGATGTGGAGAAGCTTAGGAATATGTTGCTCTTCTAATTGTTCCATTCACAATATTTATTTATACTTACATAATTCTAACTGGATTTCCATATTCTGGCAGTTTTTATAATGAAATGTGATTTGTACTATTCTGTATCGTCTCAGAATGAGACTGGGATATCTGACTAAATAATGTGTGATAAACATTATTACATAAACTTGGTTGTACTTAACAGTTTGGGGCATTCAGCTGCTGTGAACAGCCATCATGGGATTCTTCAGCATGAATTCCTCATTTAAGTGAAGATGTATCTCAGTGCTTCATTATTAGGATTCAAACAAACAATTTTTGTAATTTCATTCATTCTTTTTCTCCTTCATTCTGTCTTATTCTCTCTTTTACCTTCAGGACAATCTCCGAAGTGTTCAGATTGAGAATTTGCTGTCTCATCTGTCTTTGCCTTTCCTGGTGCTTTGTGCTCTGAATGCAATTTTGCAGCGATACAATCGTCCTTTTTTGTGAGAACCATTCCTCCTCAACTTGCTTCCTCTGCATCTTCAATCTGAGCACTGTGAAAGACGCACTAAAAGTAAGGCAGAATTCCTTTATTTAGCTAGAATTTCAGGCTGGAACATTCATAGTACTTTTCCAGAAATCTTCAAAACTATTGCTTCAAGTTCCTTAGTTCTGAAGACTTTAAGCAGAAACTCAATCTTCAGACCCAAGATATGACTCAGCCATTGTGTAATTGTTTTCTGTGGTAGTAGAGAAACTGATGTTAAGTGATGTCCAACTTTAGTTACTGGACAAATACTGTTGCTGACTGTGGAGAACAACTTCTCTTGTAGCAGCTAAAAGTTTTGAAGTTTATTATAATGTGAGGGGACGGCATATTAGATAAAACTAACAATTAATTATAATGCTAAGACAGGAAGTGTACCATTTTATTGTCGTGGCTATGGCCATCTAGTCCAATACATACCTCTGGCAGTGGCCAGTCCCCCATGAGAAAGTTGCAAGAAAACCCTAAAGCAGACAATCCTGGAATTTTATGCTCAAAAAGGGCCATCTGTCCTAACCTCAGGCATGTAGAGCCCTAACTTGTACCCTCAAGCAGGAAATTTTTATCTGTGATTTTTCCCTCTGTAGAAAGATTTACGTACAAGCTTTTAAACTCTACTCGATCTCACTCACTCAGTTTTTCTAAGGTACTGAAGAGGTGTGAACACAGTATGTGATCTGCAGAGTGTCAGTGGGAAATGAGAAATGGTTAAAACTACTGAAAACAGCAGTGTGCGTTTGAAGTTTGACTCCTGTCTTTCTTGCTTATTGCAAAGAGCAGACTAATTTTTATCTGTGATTTTTCCCTCTGTAGAAAGATTTACGTACAAGCTTTTAAACTCTACTCGATCTCGCTCACTCAGTTTTTCTAAGGTACTGAAGAGGTGTGAACACAGTATGTGATCTGCAGAGTGTCAGTGGGAAATGAGAAATGGTTAAAACTACTGAAAACAGCAGTGTGCGTTTGAAGTTTGACTCCTGTCTTTCTTGCTTATTGCAAAGAGCAGACTGAAGAACCAGATGATACATGTCAGAAAAACTAAGACCCTCATCACTTTACAACAAGAAATATTGCTGATTTCCCTCTGAATGTTTAAGAAGCTATTGCAAAATATGTCCAACATTGGCTGCTCCTCTAAAAGTCTGGGCACTATCCAGGAGCAGACTCAGCAGTGTTAGCATGGTAAGAGACAGGCTTATCTCCAGGAAGTTTAGAACTGAAGAATCCTGGAAATCTCATGAGGTAAGACAATCTCTGAGAAACTCAGATACACTAGCAAAAATGAAGATGTTCAGACAAGTTTTATAAGCTTTTAGTCAATTGCTAAATTCTGACTGTTCATTTCCAAACTTTTGGAGTGTCATATAAACCTGTGCCTTTTGCTAAAACTGTGACCACTGTCATGCCTGTCATACAAGAGAAAATAGCAGATACACCATGAGGGCAAAAAGGCATAAACACGAGAAAGTCTCTAAACCATGGCAGTGATCATAAGGGCTTTTACTGGCACAGATCATCAGCTGTCTTAGAGCTGCTAGACTCTGCTTGCTTTCCAATTTCTCCTTGCAGCTGGTGGGAATTTGGACAGCTGAGGATCTAGACAGGGGCTGGGGCAGAAAAGCTGTGCAGCCCTTTAGCACTGTGAGTTTGTTTTGCAGTCCAGCACTGCCCGGTGATCGCAGCCTGCAGAGCTGAGGGATGTGGCCGTACACGTAACATCAAACACGTGCATTTGTGTGGCCTTTGGGTGGAAAGCATTCAACCCTCCTTTATTAGTTGTGCCTTTCAAAAGGTATCTTTTGAGGCATCTTTGAGTAAAGGATAATTTAATTCTCTCGCTCACCTTCAAAAATTAACTTTAAATCTCAGAAATGGGGAAAGCTCCTGACCTTCTTGCTTATAGACAGGGCATGTTTTCTTGAGGGATCAGATGCCTAGAAGCTTTCACAATGTGCACGAAACAACTTATGACAGAATAACAAGCTGCCCTGTGCCATCACGGCAGCTGGCAGTGAGTCATTGCTTCTGGCCTTGTAATGCAGACCTTGCGTGTCTGGGAAATAATGCCCAGCCAAGTGTGATTGCAGCCTATTATTAAGGCTTTATTTGTGAAATTGGTATAGCTGAGGTCAAACATCTTTCTACTTTCACATAGTGCTTTTAGACAGCTTTCAATAAAGATTTCATTATACCCTTACTATGAAGATATTTTATCTCTTATACAAATTGCTGGTTAATTACTGAGTTGTTTTTCACATCTGATTCAGCTTTTGAGTAAGACAGTATGACATGGAGCCAGAGGCAACACTGACTACAGAAAAAATGGTGTTTCAGCTTTAAACTTAAACTGAGTACAAGAATTTCTGAAACAGATGAATGCAGCCTAAGAGTTACTGTAGGTAGTGAAATGCATTGTCTGGAGAGTGAAGTTATTTAGAAACAGTGGTTTACCTGCGGGTCTTCAGGTGATGTGTTTTGTTGGCTTCCTTAGTGTTCTAGATTCGCTTTGTGTGATAAGGAGGTAGAAAATTATTTTAATTGTAATGTTAACCAGTTCAGAATTGTTCTTTGATTTGTGGGCTGTATAATATCTTGCCATAATGAATGGGAAACCTCAAACTCCTGAACAGAGGAGGATGAAGTGGAGTCCTTACTTTCAGAGTGGTTTCTTAAGGTCAAGGGCAGAGAACTGGGTACAGTGATATTTTAAAGTATCCTAGGATTACTGTAAGAGATACCTTATCTGTGCTGACTTTCTCCAGATGTTCTTATTTCTGTTGACTGAAGAAGGAATCTGCACAGTGGGCACTGAGGTTTAGATGGGACTAGTTAAGAGAAATTCCCTTATTCCCTGTTGAAAGACCACAGAACCTTGTGTAGCTGTATCTCAGTCACAGAGAAAATCCAATAAGCCAATAAGAATATTAATGTGAGTGAAATCTCTGGGATTAAGTCCTGAATTTCAGTTGAGTCCAAATTCTTACTTTTACAAAATGTTGATATGTCTTTTTCCTTAAAGGAACTGGACAGTTGTAGCAAGGTACTGGCAAACATTTTAGAAAAGTATGCTGTGATAGTAACCTTGTACGGAAATACGACTTCCAGCATTTCACCTGCCAGAGAAAACTTGGCAAGTCTTCTAATTTGGTCAGTGAATGTTGCTAAGGGGAAAATTAATTTGAGATATTCATAGCTCAGCAGAAAGCACTCTTGGTCCCTCAGCTGTGTACTCTGGAAGGGAAATATTCAAATAAATAAAATAAACTCAGCATTTTGTATTTACAACAAAAGGAGAGGAACTCAGAAGGTCTCTCACAGGCTGGTAATTCTTGGATTTTCTTTTTCACATATCATTGCTTAAGTAATACTTTTTGTAAAAGTACCAAGATGACTTTTACATCACCGAAACTCGTCTTTATCTCTGTTTTATACTGTTATGAATTATGAACGAATCAAGTTCTCAGTATTTGCCAGGGGAAGTTGTCACTGGTGTCAGTTCATGTAGCCCCTTGATAATCTGTGAAGAAAGGTTTGCCATTTTGTTGGGGAAATTAATGAAGGAGGCAATCTAAATTCTTACCTCTGCATAAACAAAAAACAAGAAAACCACAAAGAAACCAACCAACCTAAAACCAACAAACAAACAAAAATTAAATCCAAGTGTCTAAGTTATGCATCTTATGCAGAGAGTGATGATTTGCCATAAACAGTGACCTTGTGATGTCCTAAAACCAGTTGCAAGTAAATCAAATAAACCTCAAACAGAGAAAGCCTAAACCCCAGAACACATTGTTTGGGGAAGAGGTATTTCCTTCCATACTGAATGTTTCAGCCACCGCCGTGCTCAAGAATTTAAGTTTCCAATGTCTTTGCACCCATAGAATTATCTTGCACTAATGCAACAATATGTAAGTTGTTGTTCCAAAAATCCTGGGCCCAACTCCAGATTCATCATGTGAACTTGAAAAAGCCAACATGCTTTGGAGTTACAAAAATAGTACTGGATTATTTATTTATATAGCACCCATAAATTTACAGGTTGCTTTACACTCCAGAAATAAATTCTAGTCCCTGGAAGGGTGGTGCCACAGTGAATTCTGGCTGCTAGGTTTAAATAAAAAAGAAGAAAAACTCTAATAAATTCAGAGAATTAAAAAAAAACCAAACAAAAAAACTCATTACCAATCTCTGATATCCTCTGTATTTTAAGTATTTCTGCAGTGAATTAATTTAATTTCTAGTCTAAATACAAGGCAGAGAAGAATTGCCCCAATACCTCCTAAAAAAAGCATTAAACTCGCACCCTGGAAGCAGAGAACTGAACCATCTGTTGCTGGGTTGTTGAATCCATGTCAAACTCGGCAGCATGTGAGAGTGACGTACAGTGCAGAGTACGGAACAGGGCAGATATTTTTGGTGACATCTGGATGCTTTTTATCTGCTACAAAAACAAGGATTTTGGGGACAACAAACTCTTAATCATATGCACTTACCGCTGCAAAACCACCATGGTGTTTGCTCCTCTGGTTACATATTTCTCTTCAAAAGCCCCACTCTGATGAGGGAGAAAGTTCTAACACGATATAGAATTTCTTTACGTCCTTGATTTTTATTTCTCTTGCTCATTTTCTTAATGAGTTTGATAAGGTGGCCAACCCCACCCATCTTTTCTGACTAATTCACTTTGGGCTCAGCAGCTTGTCCCTGATATGCATGATCAGTGTTCCTGCTGCCTGACATGGAGCATGTTGACACTTTATGGTTAGAGCTCAAATACAAGAAAAAAAAAAGAAGAAAAAAGAAGCCCAGTTGGATGAAATTTGGAGACTTGCTACTGCAGCATACCTTGGTCATATTTAACCTTCTTATGCCTGACACTTGCTACAAATTTACTGTTCCGGAAGGATTGGTGGTAGTTCTGTGCTGACTTTATTGGTGTGACAGTGACAAAATCCCAGGGATTTCATTGGAGAAATCTGTAATAAAAGTTTCTCTTAGCTTTAAAATTGTACTTTGAGGTGGCTGAGGGTTTTGTGCTGTTGTTCTTTCTTTTCACAGTGGCATAATTACTGGTCATAGTCCGTGTGAGAAATCAATGCAAGCACCTGCAGAGGAAGTGGTTTCCATACGCTGTATGGGAGATCTCAGAATAGCTCCTTTACTGTTAATCACCTGTCACTTCACTTAGGTTTGGATTTAAAGAAAAGTAAGAGACATCTGGTTCTTACTTTGAATTCTCCATGGGAAACACAATAGCAATAATTTCACTGAAGGAGGCTGTCTAGCATCATCTAGTAATGATGGGACTATTTTGGGTTTACTTAACTGTGCAGTGGGTGCTTTTCTTCTGCAGGTAGTGGTGTCTCAGATTTTGGTGTACATTTCTTATCCTGTCCAGACTTGTTTTAAGTCTTGAATGAAGATTTAAACCAAAAAGCTCAAAGTACTGTGGGATTTTTATACTTCAGTCAGGTCATTTATGGACCTCAGTTAAGGACAGTAAAGGTACAAGTCAAATGGTTTTTCATTCATAATCGTTAGGACCTGGTTCTAGTTGTGGTCTCACGTGATTATGCCAAAACAAGACAGGAATTCTCTTTGTGAAGGAGTGACTTGAAACCAGTTCTTTATTCTGTCTGATATTTATGCCAGAAACACAGTTTTCCCCCCTCACAAGACTTTGGTTTTGCTTGAATAAAAAAAATGAGTCAGCAACCTTGGGAACTGGTCCAGTGGAATGACTGTGACTGACATTTGACGGTCACTCTGACCTTTACCAGTTCTTCATGTCAATGCCATTAAGTGGTTGCTCACAAGGCTCTGAACAGGGCCAGTCTCAAATCCCCTCCACTCTGAATCATTCTTTATTCTCTTCTTGGAAACATTCCTTCTTTGCTTTGTTGATATCTGGTGTTTTGTTCTTAAATGAAAACAATGATGATAAAAATAATACGATTCAGGGTTAAAACATTGTGTCAGACAAATTAGGTTCTGAATGGTTAGTAGGAAGAACTAGTACTTCTTTGTGGTGCTGTTCTGGGCTACTAAATACTGAGAGAATGATGGACTTTGGATGCCTGATCTGTGTTGTCTTATTCTGCATTCTCTGGACAGCAGAAATCATAATGAAGAAATTACTCAACTTTCAATACTTGTTTTAAATAGGCATTGGCATCAATAATGAATCCTGTTGCTTGTGTGCTTACTATTTGTATTTAGGAACTCACTAACTTAGATTGTATGGGGTTTTAGGAGTGGCAAGGTATTAGATTTAAAATCCACTGGACTTTACATGTAGAGATGGCTCTTTGATCAAACTTATCAGGTATATAAATCCTGGAAGCACATCACTACATTAAAACAGGTTTGGTTTAGGAGCTATATATTATTAGTGCTTCTGCTATAGAAGATGTGGACACCCTAAGGTCTGTTAAGGACAAAGAAATAAGGAGAAAAAGATAGCAAGAAGGGTTTAATATGCAGGAGATATAGGCTCATTGCACTTCATAGCAGAAATGCCAGGGTCTGGCTTGTCATTCTTGGTCACTCATTTGATGTGTTCCTGAGCAATGTGATGATGTGTATGTGAGCATTGAACATTATCTACATACCAACTCTCTATTCAGTGGGAGGTCTCATATTGGCACTATTTTTTATTGAGCTTGTTGGAGCTAACGGTAATTCCTCTAGCAATGTGTAAAAATAAGTGAAATTATATTTCAGTATGGAGCCGACATCTCTGGATGCCAAAACAGTTATTGTTTTGTGTGAGGAGTCAGAATGTGCCAAAATTTCTTTCTCTTCTCTTTTCTTCTCTGTTATTAAAGCTCATTGAAAGCTAAAAAAAGTAGAATGTCGTGTCAAGAAGAATAATTATTAATCTTGGATTTAAAAACTTCAACAGATCAGTGTCACATTGCAAAAGGAAAAGCTATCTCTTCAGCAAAATTATATCTGTTGGGAAGATCACTTTGCTGAGGAACTCCTCTAAATATATAGAACTGAATCTTGCTCCTCAGAACTGTCCAGTCTAGTTTGCACTTCACATCCACTCATCCAAAGAAACCCACAGACAGAACAAAATGCTGGGATACCCACTGGTAGGTACTATGCAGTAAGCAGCGCTGTCTCACAACATTTGCAACCTCAAAAACAAGGAGAAAAACAGACTGAGAAGACAGAACTGTGTGTTTCATCAAAAAAGCCCTCGTGAGTCATGAAGTCAGGCCAAGTACAGTGAGGGTAGAAATGGGGGAGGGCTGAGTCACACACTCGCTATAGTGCAGGGGTAGGGCTCCAGTGCTTTACCCATTGAGCTCCAATGGATTTATCTGTGCTGCTGCCTTCACACCACCAAAGTGCCCTTTGCACTTATGGACTTGCCAGTCTGGCCCCAGGGGTGTTGCCATGGGATCTGTGCCTGACTCTCCAGGAGGGACAAGAGGATGCAGGGTTTCTGGCCAACAAGGAAAGAACCCTGATAAAAAGTACCTGATCCTGAGGAACAGCTGAGTTCTCAACAGTGTTTAAGGTGTAAATGTAAGGAAAGCATTTAATAGAGAGCAATGGGAGGTGTATTAGAGTTTAAGGATTTCCTTTAGAACATGAACACTGTTCTGAGCAAATTATTCTGAGCCATCGCTACTCCCAGTTCTTCCTGCATTTCATTTCTCCAACTCCTACTCTTTATTTTGTTAGAAAAGTAGAAGTTAACTGTTAGGCCATTGTGTTCTTCAAAATGAGTCAATTCTGCCATCTCCAACAGAGTTCAGTTTGAGTTTAGCTTCTGACTAAGATGAAGTACAATTAAAATGGGGAAAGTGGCACAGTGCTTAGTACTGTGTCTGCTAATTGCTGCTGTACTTTCATTTCTTGTGACAGCTCTCCATGATACATTTATCACTCTGGTGGGTTCCCCCCACCTTTAGCAGCTTTTCCTTAGATTAATTTCTGAGTGTTGCTGCACATTGGTGTGCTGAGCACTTGGAACAATTTGCAACTATTCAGTCTGGTCCTGAGTTTGCTACTCTAAAAGTTCACATTTGATCTTCTGCCTCTTGTAATCACAGGAGGAGATGTGGCTTTGTTGCTGCTTTCATGTTCTCCATTTCCCCCTGTCCTCTCTCTCCTCATGCCCTTCAAGCAAATTGTTCCAGCCTGAGCGAATTGCAGTGCTGCAAAGTATGAGGTAGGAGGGATGCCATGGAGGTAAAACACAGGGAGAAAAGACTAAGAAAGCAAAGCTAAATATTACTTACTTCCATTGTGATTGGAGTAATTTGTTTCAGTCACTCTTGCATTTCTTGTCTACTCTTCTCAGAAAATTTTGCAACTCTGAAGTTGTCCCCAGACTTTCAGTATTTAAAATCAGTGTTGGGATTCCAAAATGTAAATCCAAAATTAAAACTTGCAAAAGTTCAGAATAGTCAAACATGTGGAGCCAATGTGATCTGATTTTATATTTTTATTATGGTCTTTTTTATTTTGTTGATATTAGAGCAAGGAATGCCTATAGGTGTGTTCTGTGGTCCTGTGGAGTAAAACCAATTCTTGCTTTTAGGATTTAATTAACCTTCAGAAATAAAACAGACAAAATAGGTAAAGTGGGGAGATTAGAGATTATGAAGATAATAATGAGTAATTTAATTCTTTAAGTCAGCTAGGAAATCTGAGACTAGATCTTTTGAATCTCATTCTAGTATCTTAGCCACCTTTTTCTGTCCTATTTACATCTCAGGTTTTGTGTCAACCTTCCCTACTTCTGCTCTCTTCTGGGCCAAAGAATCAAATAATCAGATGACAGTCTTGAAAATTTACCCTCCTTGAAATTTGTGGCCAAACTTGTATTAGCTCCAGGAATTAACTTTGCTTTTTTTATGGGAAGAGCAGTAATCTCAGGATTTGGTTAGGAGAAAAATGTTACTGAATGAACTGCAAGATCCCCTCATTCCATGGGCAAGACCAGCTGTAGAGCCAAAGGGTCTATCCCTCATTTTAGGAAGAAATACCAGACCAAATTCTGGTGTATCTCTGCTGATTTTTGTGCTTAAATTTCATTCTCCACTAATGATTCATTTGGTAAAGCCGTCTGCCCACAGAAGTGCCTGAATCAAACAGTTATTCCTACACAGATCACAAACTGAAAATGGGAGAAGCAGGCATTCTGTCAATGGTTAAATGACTAATTTGACAGTAGGCCATTCTTCTAAGAGTAAAAGGCTCCCAGAGCAATGAGTGGGCTCAAAGGGAGGCTGAGGCCATATACGATGCCAAGAGCTACACATGGTTCTCACATAAATATGTCCTTAATAGTTACTCTTAATACTTCATTGATTGATAGGTCATAAACTTATAACACTAAAAGTGCAGAGATAAGGAAACAAAAGGAGTTTCAGAAACGGAATGAAAGCCAGGGAAGTTTTCCAGTTGTACAGATCTATATTTTTCTTTGTTTGTAGTTCAAATTCTTGAGCTTGCCAGAGTAGTGAATAAGAACCTTCTGTCCTTGTCCAGTAAATATCTTGATAATCTGTAGAAAGAGCAGGCATGGAAAGCTGATGCAGCTCCATGTTCACATGTCCCTCTGCTGATAACAGAAGAAGGGCTGGGCTAACACAAACACATGGTTAGGAGTTCCAGTGACATGATCCTTTTCCAAAAGGAAATTCAACACAGTCAAATTCCATCTATTTTAATCCATATCTGAGCTATCAATCATACGCTGCTTGTAGGCAAGGATTAGAATGCAGAAGAAGTGAGTAGCTGTGCTGCTCCCACTGTAACTGAAACATGGAAATATAGGACTTTCAGGGTCAAAATTCAGATAAAGAACTTGTGTGCCGTTTAGGAATCCACATAAATGTCCAGATTTTTTTAAAGAATTTGTCAGTAAACACTGGCTTTATCAGATAACATGAAGCATTTTTGGGAATTTGGCTCTCCCACAGGTGTTTGAAAGGGAGCTGATTCCTTTCGAAAGATGCGTGCGTAGACATTCCTTGGAAAAAGCCTGAGCAAATACATAATAACCCCAAGGTTTGTTTTACGCTTTATTTTTTGTTTAAAGCCTCAGGAAGGGATCTGCTCCAGCCGCGTCTTGCTGCCCACGCGGGGGCGCCCGCGGCAGCGCCCCGAGCCGCGCACGTCGCGGTTCCCAAAATCCCGGCTCCGCAAGGGGCTCCGCAGTGCGCGAGGGTCCGTCTGGAGCAGGGGCGTTCGGTCTGGGTGTCAGCGTCCTCACCCTACCAGAGCTGCCGCAGCTGCATCAGGCTTTCGAGGTCTTGAACTCAGCTATATTTTCTCTCTCCATGAACTGGCAGTTTAAAAAGTACTTTGTCAATATCGAATCTTTCCCGAGATATATTAATCTTTGATATCCAAGCAACCTGAATCCTCATCTGTTTTTTCATCCCTGTCTCTTTATTATGCCTTCTCATATTTGCTAGTTGTAGGACTGTTTTCTTCCCCTTTTTGCATCTCTTTTGGCTCACCAAACATCTTTCAGCAGAATCACAGTTTGTGTGCCTGTGTTGCACTTAGAAACTCCTATCTGCTCTCAAAAACCCTTATTCAGAAAGATTTCTCTCTCCCATGCTTCTTCCATCCTCTCTGGTCAGAGTATCCTTTTGTTTTATTCATGCCAATGGATGTACAGGTAGTGCCATGGAATTTATCGAGGCATTTCACACAAAGGTAAAAACAAAAGGGCAGGGCCAGGGATAGCTGATGGGTATAAGCTGGATCTTACATGGTTTGCAGGTGTATTGCTCAGGCAAACCCACAAACTATAAATACAACCAAGCTTCCTAAACTTTTTGTTGGTTAAAAAGTGCTCCAAATTCTTCATGTTATGATGTAGGCTGTTGGGTCTCGGTTTTTTTTTTTCAAGAGTCCTTCTTTTCAGATCTTAATTCTCCCTTAATGAAAGCACAAGGCTTGGCTCTTAGTTCCATATGTCTTTATAAGCCCACACCCTGAACACAAAATAGTGTTGAAGATCACTCCCTTGTCTTATCCTGCCAAACACAAACTTTAAAGAGGTTTGGGATATGGATGTTCTTTTGTCCTGCTCAACAGACCCCTGACTGAGATAATATCCTTAGGGTTATGAAGTATTATTGAAAGGAAGCACAAGAACACTGTGCTCTAGTTCTGCATGTGGCTTTAATTATAGATTCTCCTGAATCCTTTTCATACCTGCTCTTAAAGTTTTTTTTCGTGGAATTTCTTCCACTCTGTAATGATTCTCTTCAAATGAGTTTTAAAAATGCTATATAGGACCTAACTATACAGAATTAAGAGATCCTGATATTACTTTTCATCTTCTCATTTCTAATTCAGCCTGACAAACTGTGCAGAATAGCTTGAAGAACTGGGGCCTCTTCCTCATGAAAGTGCCTATAAATTAAAAGCAAAGGAGTTTGAGCTGCTTTTCATTATCTTACATCCAATGGCTGAATTTACACACCAAACAAAACAGTATCATCATCTTACAAAATAATGTTTGGGGAAAACACTTGTTTCAGAATTATTTTTTTTGTGCTCAGTAATAGCAGCACTTCATTTCTTCTAGATAAATATTAATACACTGTAAACCAAGAAAGCCCAGGGTCTGAGGCCCTTCAGCAAAGAATCTCTCATTTTCTATGATGATTTCTTTTTCCTGAGCTGTTTTATAAGTTTTAACCACTGAGGGAGTTAAGAACCTAAAAAGAAAATATTTTTGAATACTGGAAGGAGATCAGTTTCCTTTCCCTAGACATGATGTTACTCAGTGCAAACTACAGCCTTAAGTAAAAACAAAGTGTGCATTGAGAAATACTCTGCAGAACAGCTGCATTTCTGAAATGTTGTAGGCAGGGAAAGTTCTACCCCTGGACTCCCTTCAGGTGTCTCAGAAGTTTCTGGTGCCCTGGTGCTAAAAGGATATTAGAAAAAATCTGCTTAAAAATTGTCTGCCAGAAAAGTCTTACTTTTAGGAAAACGCACCCTCCCCACACCCCTTTAAATTCTTAAGTACTCTTTAGAATCAAGGAACGAATCTGAAGATGAGGTGGGAACTCTATTGTCCTAGAAACTGGGCTGTGTCAGGAAAAAATCATTGTGTCTGATTTGGTTTTATATTTTTTTAATGATGACATTTCATTGAGAGACCAATTAATTCATTGCTCATAACAGTGATTACTGCTATATGCCAATCTAAATTTTCCCAAACAACCCCTGTGACTTCAGTACATCTGCTTTTACAGATGTTTGTTATGCTGAGTGAAGGGGCCAGATATTTCAGGATGAAGAGGGGTAGTTTCAAAAGAGCAGAAGAAGTTATGCCTCCAGCTGAAACTGGAATGGATTACACAGTAAACTGGTATTTTCCGTGTCAGTTTTGGACAAGATAACTTGTCCAAAATTATATAGGAAACTGAGGCTAGAAACTAAGAAATAATTTGTTGGCTTTAATGCTGTTGTACCAGTTTTTATCAACTGCCCCTAAGTCTCTAACATTACAGTTCCTCACCTGGCTATTTCAGCATTATTGAGGAGCTACTTCTTAGTCCTTTTCCTGAATTGAACTTGTTTGCAGAGGTGAAATGGTTTGCTAAATAAAGCAAATTCAGAAGTGTTCCTATCCCCAACCAATTCAGACATAGTACAGGAAGAATAAGATGAAGCTCTAAAAACTTATTTTGCACTCATTAATGGAATTTTCATTTGATACAAAGTCATTGCACAGTTCTGTGGCAGACTAAGAGAGAAATGAGTACAAGCAAAGTGGCCTAAAACGTCCACTGTAAAACTGTTAAACTAAGGGAATTGTGTAAAATTTGGTTGTTGTACTTGGCTGGCTTTACATGTACTTTTTTCAGTTTTGATTTGAGTTGTGGTTTTAACTGTGTTTAGAACTGGGCCAGAACCACAACCGTGGCTCCAAATACCCACAAATCCTGGCCCAGATCTGAATTTTTCATGTCGAGTTCATTTCTGATTCAAAAGAACCCCCCAGTTCGGGCAAAATTCTATCAAAACCACTAAACTCCACTGGCTGGAGTGCCAAGCCACAGTTCAGCCCAGGTTTGTTTGAAAATGACTAAAAACTGGTCACAGATTCTGTTGAATGTGATCCAAAATTGAATTATAGTATTTAGAAACTTCAGCAAACTGAGGCAGAACTCAGTAGTTGCAATAAAACCAAAATTGAAAGAGTATTGTGAGGTCTTAATTTCTTTTTGTGGACATTTCTTGCAGTTCAGCAAACCCATTCTGAGAACTGCACTGGTTCAGGGGAACTGGTAGTTCAGAGAACTTGTGTGCTTGAGAGTAATTCTTAAAGAGCTGAAAGCAATGATGGAAATGTATCAGTTTCCCCTCTTATGCTTTTTCCATTTTTAGTGGAGTTGCTCTTGTTCTGTTCTGCCTTCTGCACAATTAAAATAAAAGCCTTTGAAGTGTCTGAATTTGCATATTTTATTTTTTTCCAGAGACTTTGTCACAGCCTCTTATGGAAGTGATAGCATTAAAATGGAGCAGCACAATGAATTCCAGGAAGCGAGTAATCTTCATTAAGCTTGTTTATTTGCAGGAGCTCCATTAAATTAAGAATGCTTATCAGGCTATGTCTGCACTGATGAAACCAGTTGTGCTGTTTGCCTTGAGGGATTGGTTCCCTACCTGACACCTCAGGATCCTGGATTTTAGTCATGTCTTTGGCAAACCCAGTAGATCATCAGGTCAAAACTGACATTTAACCTATAGTACAAGATCAGTCTTTATAGTAATTTTTACATATTTTGCATTTTACAGAATAAGAAATAGGGTTACAGCCCAATGCATGACTTAAAACAGGTGAATTTTGGTTTAAAGATATTTTTGTTGTGGTAAGGGCAGGTGTAGTTTTGGACTGATCCAGTCTGAGGTGTGAGTGCTGGCACGTTCTCTTAAAATCAGAAGCAAAAGAGAGAGATTAGTCAATTCTGAATTAAACAAATGGCAGAATTCCAGTCTAATACCTTGAAAAGAAAGTCATAAAACATGAAAGAAATTTTAATTTCTCCCATGTGTATTTAACGATGACTGTAAGTCAGTGGTGAGGTTCTTCTCCAAATAATTTAGGTAGAAATTTACATTTTTTGAAATGCCAATGAAAGTAATTTTGATGTGTTTGAATTCTCCTGCACTGCAACACAAATATTTGGAAATATTCACCCCTCTGAAAAGGTCATTGTTGTGGTGAGTTGGATACATTATTAGCTACAGATAGGAGGCCTCCAAAAAAGGGCTCCCCATAAAGACATTTGTGCTCTCATGTAATTAACCCAATGGCATTTGGTTCCAGAAAAGCCTTTCTGCTACATAATGACAAGAAAAATGATATGTTAGTGAAGATCTGGGAAGATATAAATACACATCTGCTTGTATTTGCTTTCCTGGCATGACCCATCAGGTTGCTCTTTAGGATTAAAATTAAAAATGTAAGGAATTGAAGATTTTGCTGAAGAAAAAAAAAAACCAACCAACCAAACAAAAAAAAACCCCCACTCATCTCTTCTCCTAATTGAAAATGTAGAATGACATAATGGAGAGAAGCTGAACTTGTAAATACTTTGGGTTTGTATTTCTATTGCAAGAGCTGTGTGTGTGCTGTTGTGTGTATGTATCAATTATAAATATATATCTGCTTTTGCAGTGACAGACTATTTTAAGGTGGCTCAAACAGTTATTGGTACCAAACTGCTTCATAATGAATGTCTGGGAAACTGTGATGACAGATCAAAGGATCAGCATTTTAGGTTTCCATTCCTGGTGTATCTAGTTTAGATTGACTGTAAATAAAGTTCTAGTCAAGTTCCAAATGAGCAAGGCAGGGTCTTACAGGGTAGGGTAGCATTATCTTGGGAATATTGCTGAAACATCCTTCTGGAGGGGGCTGATCTGTGAGAATTGTGGAGAGATTTGTAAGCCTTGATTTTTAGTGAAGATTGCCTAAAGCAATATTAATTGAATATGCATCTTTCTGATAAACATACTGTACTTCTGAAACTGTTGTCATCAACATGACAACAAATGAGTGTGGAAAAATAAAATCCTTGAGCAAAAGGCAGATTTGCTGATGAGAAACTCCATTGGGAAGTCTGGAGCTTGCCATCCCATTTGCAAACAACTGCGCCCATGTGGCTGTGTCAGGCGGACTCTGTGTCTGCCTTTGTGTCACAGTGAAGGAGGGAAGAAGATGAAAAGTGATGGCAACAAAATAAATATGCAAAAAGGAGGAATCTGATCCAGGGACAGGAGCTGTAGGTTTGGGTTTAATGTTATGGATTAGTCTGTTACAGTTTGTTTCCTCTTTAGGATGTTTTTTACCAGTTGCTTTTCTGGTGTGTGTGGTCTTCACTCAGCAGAGTTTGTGTCATCCTTTTCATCTGGTTGTAAAGAAGTTTTTTGGCTACATATACCTTTGCTACAAGGATCTTGAATGATATTTCTTCAGGGTTTCTGAACTACATGAAATATGGAGCTGAGAAGAATGCACTTATAAAGGTTTAGGTTTCATTTAAATTTGCAGGGACTTGGTTGCACTGGTCTTCCATATAATTTAGAAAATCTATAATGATTTGGAAGTAAGGATAGAGAAATCCAAGCCTCTCCACTGCACTTGAATGAGGACTGTACTTACTAACACCATAACTAGAGTGAATTTGAAAGATCTACTTCTCCCTGTTCCTTCTGCCTTTGTACAGATGTGTATGCTGTAAAAGTTATTTATAGGATTCATTTAAATTCCACATTTTTTCCCAGTACATTTTCCACCTTCTTTTTCACAGTACTTGTAAAATCAATAGTCTCAAACAGCTTTACTTTTTAAACTCCCCCTACCTTCCTTTAAAGCTTGGAGGGTTCTATGTGTTTCCATGGAGCCACTTCTAAGCAGATAGAAACAAACTCAAGCACAAAAGTTCATTTTTAAGGAAAGCCAGTGCTGGTTTATACTATGAAGAGCCTAATCACGCTTGGCTTCTGCAGGTGCAGTGTTTAAAATGAAGCTGTCAATATTCAAAACACCTGGTGCATATTTTTGTTGCAGATAGGAGGTTCTACACCATAACTGGGTTAAATACCCTGGGAAAAGGACTTCATGGTCTACTGCAGATTTGTTTTTAATACTTCTCTCCTTTCATAAGGTGTTTCACAGCATCCAAATATCAGGATTATTGTTACTTTGACCTATGAGGAAAAAGTACCTAAAGCTGGAAAAATGAGGTAACATCAGAGCATTCATTACAATTACATGAATATTAATTAAGAAGAATAAATGGGTTTTGAAGGTTTCTGTGCAGAGAGGTTTATTCTAAAAGCAGTGATCAGGATCCTTAAGTGCTGTTCCTCTGGTGAAAAACAGTAGAACTGACTTCGTTTACACTTAAGGCTTTGCCTCCTCTCTTCAGCAATTCCCACGTAATAACAAAACAGTGACAAAGCTGAATTTGACTCATAACAGAATCAAGATTTCTCTTGATTTCAGATTTACCAAAACAGTGGCTGGACAGTTGCCTTAGTTCACTACAGATATATGAGCTATATTCACAGTTGTTTCCTCAGTGTGGGTTTGATTTCAACAAATCTGTAATTCAGAGCTTGTCAAGCTCCTTTGTGATTGACTTAATCTTTCACAGAAGGATCTCATGGATTTATAGCTGAGATCTTGACTTTGTCTTAAAAATCTTTTTTATTTCTTGGAGTTTCCTTTACCAATGCCCCTACCAAGAAAAGAAAGCAAATAGTGGATTTCTTACAACTGCTCAGCATAACACAGGGAAATCTTCAGAACACAGAGAAATGATAATGCTTGGACTTTTTCTCTTATCCTCTTTTTTTCTTCCCCCCCCCCAATCAAATTGTATTTATATTTGCCTCTGATTCTCATGTTACTTTCTTCTTCAAGCTGCCAAAAGTCTTCAACTGTGGTAATGAAGATTAAATGGCAAATTTCTGGCAAACATCACAGAGCTTTGTTTTCAATGAAGAATCAAATCTATCCTCTGATTAACAGGAGAATCACTTTACTTGCACTATCATTTATGTTCATAGTTCTTGGATTTGTTGTCATTTGCACATAGAAACATAACATTTGCATATGCAAATAGTGCATTTGAGTGTCTTGTGCTTTGAAAACAGTACACAAGGTACAATACCCACAGTGGTCTGAAGAACAAACACATAGAATTAAACTGGTAGCTGGTAAAGAGAAGAATGACTGAATAATTACGGCATATGTGCAAATACTCTGAGGGAATCGAGAACATTATGTTAAATACCTGTTGTTGTTGGGGTCAGCCATAAAATCCTCATCTGCTGTTCCACGGGACCCAGTCCATCACTCACGTACTTTTATGTGGGAGGAGAAAGAACTGACACTGAACTGACGGCCTGGCTGAGCATCAAAGTAGTTTGCAAAAGCCCTGCTGATTGTGCTGATTCAAAGAATTAATTATTTTACATTTGCTAAAATCAAAGCAAGTTCTGACATTAATGAGAACAGGAAAGAGGAAAGCAGAGGACAGTAGGACCAGTGGACATTAGCACTGATGTTGGTTACCCCACGCCACAGGAACTGCTCCTTTCAACTCTCTTAAAAGTGCACACAGACTGTGCATAGAATGTCTTTGTGAAGGAGGCTTTGATGTGTCAATGAACCTGACCTGTTTGCTGTGTTTTAGTGGAAACACAAGACGTGAGACATCAGAGACAGATGGTAGGAAACGGACTCTCAGGGCAGAAAAACTAGAGAGAGCACAGATATGCCTGAATGACCAAAATGAAAATCTGAGCTCCATGTGTCTTTCCATTAAGAAGTATTGCAGGTCAGGATCTTCTTTTACTTCTTAGAGGGTTAGAACAAACTCCCCTGCTTGCTTCCCCTTTTCCTTGCCCTGATGACCTGGAGAGGAAGCCATCATTGCAGAGAGCAGAATTCTGGAGGGAAATTCATGTGGAACACAGTACGAGGCTGAGAGAGGGTCTTGAGTATGCTGCTCTCTGGGCAGTCCAGCTTGAATTTACATGGGCAGATGATGGTAGGATGGGGGGGAGGGGGAGGACAGTTTTAAACTAAAATGGGTGAGATTTAGATTAGATGTTAGGATGAAATTCTTTACTCAGAGGGTGGTGAGACACAGGTTGCCTAGAGAAGTTGTGGCTGCCCCATCCCTGGAATTGTCCAAGGCCAGGCTGGATGGGGCTTGGAGCAACTTGGGATAGTGGAAGGTGTTCCTGGCTGTGGCAAGGGGTGGGATGAGATGAGCTTTAAGGTCCCTTCCAACCCAAACCATTCCATGGTTCTGTGAATTATTCTACAAGGAGCAGGTCAGCTATGGATCAGAGTGATAAGGGGTCACAGTCACAGATTGAGGGTCGCGTTAAAGTCTTAACGGCTTCTGGCTCTACTCAGTAAATACCCCCAAGCATATTTCCTACAGCTGTGGTTGCAGAAAGACAGTGGTCTGGGTACATCCTTTTTGGTTCTCTCAGTCTCAGTGAGCCTGGAAAAGTCCTCAGACAGACTTTTCTGTGTGTACCACACCACAGGCCACAAACCCCTTCCCAACAGCCTGCGCCACACTGAAGATCAATAGTGAAACAGCAAAAGCCACAAACTATGATGTGCCTCAGGAAGGGAGTGAGGAGATGAAGGGCATTGCCAATGTGAATGAGATCTACATGAAAGAGCCTCGTCATTGCACTGCTTTCATGGATTAAAGGAACAATTGAGCAGAAGAATGAGAAGGCGGTGCCAAGAGGAAGAGAAAATATGGAGGAGGGAAGCAGGGTTTCTCTGGTTAAACCATTCCAGTCACGTTCTTGGCGCACAAGCAGAAAAGCACAGCTGCTTTACATCTGCTGAGAGCACTGGAACTGAACAGGCACCAACATAAGTATTCTCAGCCTGTTCAGATGAGGGGTTTTTTTTGCTCTGGTATGGATACAATACTTTTTGTAATTAGTAACATGGAAAACTATCTTCTAATGCCACTGCAATAACCAATTTGGCTTATAAATGTTTTCTCTCAAAGGTCAGGCCTATAGGGACTTACAAAAGGCTAATTTTGTCACTAGAGTGTCAGACCTGATGCCTACCCTGAGAGACACAATAACCACTGAATTACACAATTTAAATGTTGTGTGCTTGTATCAATGAAAAACTCTGACAATATTCTTTCATGTAGCATCTTGATTATATTTCTTGCAGTAAATCTCCCCAAGTATTTTAGGGCTTTGTTCCTAAAGTGAGGCCCACATCCCTGGATATTAATGTAATACAAAGATAACAATAACATTACCATTTTTCTTTACCTAATTTATAGTCCTTGGTGCATATTTTGAGTATGGCTCTGAAGTCTGCTAAAACCTCCATGACATGAGGGAAGTGCATATAAATGCAACATGAAGAAATCTTAAATCCTAGCTCAGCATCTCTGTTTGATCCTCTCCACTACCCAGCAACAGCCAGGAGGTAATAGGAACTAATAAACATATAAATTGATGTGATTGACTTAAATTAACCCATTCACTGACACTACTGCTAGAGGGATCATATATTTCAAACGCAGGCTCATTCTTTGTGTGCAAGGAAAGCTTCAGCTAGTATTGATAAGTATTTTGCCTGCATGAGTTATAAGACTAAAGACTTTAAAGATGAGGAGAATATCAAATCAAAGAGAGACTCTGTTATACAAATTAAAGCCTGACACAGACCCGAAGAGTTTGAATCTGGGATTCTAAACTCACTGCTATCAGCAAGAACAGCTTTGGGTCTTCTATCCTTGGCTGCTTCTATTATTCAGTAAGGTTCTTTTTGCTTCATATTAGCTGATAATACACCTATGTGGGTGACAAAAACTGCAACTGTGCTAATTATGGCAGAGAACAGCAGTGTGTTCTTCAGCCTAGCTCCACACTGGGACTGTTTGGATGTCCCATGGCTGTCTGCATCTCACACAAGCACTGGCGGTGCCTGAGTCTTTCAGACAAGCATATGAAAGAACTTGGCATTTCCCAATGGCCTTATGAATATTTAAAGGTGAAAGACCATATTGTTAAAGTTACCTGGAATAGCAGACTGGTGTTTACTTTCATGTTTTGGGGCTCTGTGTGTGTGTCTAGGTGCAGTAAATGTGCAGGTAAAACAGGGAGTTCTGATCTGTGGAGCAGCTTTCTGTGTTTGTTGTAGCTTTAACTGCATCTCAGCCATATGCCTTGTGCAGCATGTTGAGCAAACACCTTTTTTTATAATTCTTATATCTCAGGAGAAACACTGACAGGGCCATGGCAAACTGCTCATTCAAGTAAATGTTGGTGAAGAGGCTGCTGAGGATCAGGCTTTTGGAAAAGATTCAATGCCACTGTCTAGACAGAGGCAAGAAACAAGGGCTCCCTTTCCCCTCATCCCCTTGGAGCCTCATCACAGAGCTACGCAAGGCTGCTAATTAAACTGGAGTTTTGCACTTCACCCTTAGGAGTTTCTATCTTAAAAAAAAGTAGGTCATTTGATTGACATGTATTCTTCAGCATCCTAATCTCCAGTGAGGAAATGATGAAAAATGAGCTGTGCTGAATGCAGACAAAACTGAGGCTACACAGAAACTGAATGTTGGATTACATAAAAGGCCAAATAAACCACCAATCCCACATTAGGAGGAGCGGGAATAAGGAGGAATAGTGCAGAAAGCCACACTTTTGCTGTGGTTAAAAGAGACTGCTGTTATTTGCTGGAAAACTTCCACTCACTCCGATGGAACACCAGATTTCAAATGGTGGGTATGTTTCAGTGGTGGTCTGTGACTCTGGGTCCAGGCAAAAACGAAGAAAACAAGGCCAATACTGGGACGTAGAAAGGTCTTGGTTGGGAAATGGAGCTCAGAATTGGAAGCAGTGTCTTACTAAAGGCTGGATCCAGACACAGGCTGCCCAGTCATCCTGAGAAACTGAAGCAGGATGGTCAATGAAATTGGATAATATCCAAGAACTGATTGTATTTATACATTTAGAGACAGGCTTGGCAGAACTGTGCACTAATGCACCACTGGTTTAGCAGGTGTTGATGGAGGCCTGTTTGTATCCCGACTGCTCAGACATTCCCAAAGTTATCCCAGAGAAGGACTAGGAGAAGGTGACTCTTGAACACTGTCTGCTGCCAGAGATCTTCATATCAGAATGAGATACCCAGATGGGATTCTCCATCACTTCCACTGAGACACTCTATGCTTGTAAATAGAGAGTGTGGAAAAAGGAACAAAGTGCCTTGGCCAGGGACTAATTTGCACACAAAACTTGTGCTTGTGAACTCTTCAGTGCTTGCACCCCAACATGTGTTGTGCATATATCTGAGCAGTCCAGAAGATCCTGGGCTGAAGAGCAGCATTAGGTCTTCCTTTTACTTTTGGGATCCGTGTTCCAGCAATAAGTCTGATCAGGTCTGTCACTGTATGAATTGTGCAGTGCCCAGCATGTTCAGAAGTTCCTGTTGCTTTGGGATGCTTCTGTTTGTGAATGCTCATTTTCCCACAGCACATCCAGGCCTGATTTTCAGAAAATAGAAGCTGAGCATTTGTGAAAAGAAGGGACCCTCGAGTCACCTCAGACTGTATACTCAGATATGAACTGTGACTCACTTAAAAATGTAATTCAGTATTTTTATAGGAGGTGGTTTTTTTTAATCTAACAATATTTGTATTATTAAATTTATACCAAATGTGTATTTGGAAGTATTTCTCACTGATTAGTAGAGAGACATCTTGGGTGTCACTGTAAATTCATGAGCGTCTGTTTTTCATTGTAGTGAGAAAGCTGTGAGAAAGCATCCAAGGGAGACTATTCCCCAGTAAGAATTAAGCATCTATGGTGAGGTGGAATACAAGGTTCTCTGAATGTTTCCTCTTGAATGTTTCCATGCCTGGAGGTTTAATATCTAACAGATCTTTTCCTTCTCTTAATGCCAAAACACAAAATTACTTGCAAGGTAGATGTTGTTCTGGAAATGTGTTTCTAAGGTTGGTTTCTAAGGTGGTATAATAAGGTGCTGTAATAGCTTGTGGCCTGTTTGGGGCTATTTTTAAAATTACTTATAGGGGTTGAAAAAAGGAAACAGGGCAGTATGGAAAAGCCTCTTTCCTCTGCATACTCTGCTGCTTCTTCACCTTTTATTGGATAATTTTGTCTGCGTATTTAGTGTTAATGCATAATTTTATGAGGAAGAGTTATAAAATTATTTGTATTAAAACGTGAGTGGTGTCTCTTTTCGGAACATATAAATCCTGGGTTTCAGCCGATGCTAATTCTGGGTTTAAAACAAATGCACCATGGCTCCAAGCAAACCTAAAGCCTGTGTCTGTCCATGAGCACTGGTTCTCTATGACCTTCCTTTACTCTTCTGTAGACCTTGTTTAATATTTCTCTTCTCTACCAGAAGAATGCTTCCCTGGAAGGTTTAGTCAAATAATGTTTGAGATACTTGAGGAAAGGTCATCACTGCAAGAAGCTGAGCTCTGGTGACATGACTGTAAAATTTAAAAAAAAGCAAAAAGGTATAACTATGGCACAGCTAAAAATAGAGACTGAAATTCCTCTTCATTCTCAAGCCATATAAGGATCTGTGCATAGCTATGTCAGGCAGGATCCTCATGCAAAAAGAGATGAAGTTTTGGCTGATTTACCATGGGAAGCATCATGTTCATATGTTTCCTTTGTAGAGCTAAATCATAATTCTGAAGTTGTCAGAAGGCCGCTCTTTAAATTAGAGTAATTTATTGCTGTATGTGCCCAAGAACAGCTACAAATGTAAACACAGGCACTCCCTTGGCTATATCCACTGCACTTTTCCAGTCATTTCCAAGAGGAAAAGAAGCCGAACAAAGAATGAAGCAAAATTTCTCTGCCAGTCACAATCAGAAGATTAATTCTTCTTTTCTAGTGCCTATAAACAGTAGACCAGAGTCTGGTCTTCATCTGGAATTTCCAGTGACACTTCTGGCAGTGCCAGGCATGGATGACATGCAGGGAAAATACATTGGCTTTGTGCAGAAATCTCCTTGCTATTAAACATCTCATCTACCTGTGCGTGCACACGTCCTCCTGCAATACAGGGATATGCAGAGGCTGTTTCACGCTCCAAAATTAGTACTTAAGGGAAATGATATATGCAGTACCTTGATACTCACAGTGCCCTAGTGGCAGCACATTCCTAAAGCATTAGCTGTGTGATACATTGATGAGGGGGTTTAGATTTTCATGTGACAGAATGGTGAATGAACTTAACCTGGCAAATCTTGTGGGACTGTGAGGTAGTGAACTCTGCGTATGTAAAATGGCACACACCCACTGCAAAGTTCCCTAGAGTGATTCTAGGTTTCCCATCTGGTGACACAGGGTTCCCTGGTTTTTGGCAGTGTTGGAGAGAAAAGGTGGCCCAAGATGCTGAGGAAGAGAAGAAGGTCAATTAAATAAAAGCTCCTCCTGCTGTTGGCAAAGAAACATTGCAGAATCTGATTCATGGAGGTGCAGCTTTTGTTTATACCCGTTTTCTGGCTGATTTGTATTTGGAATGAGGTCCAAACCACAGTCCCATAATCTCTTTTTGCAGCCCAGTTTGTTCTCAAATGCAAAACAAATAAACAAGACCCCCAAACAAAACACAACTGCATTTCTACCTTATGTAACCTATTTCCTATTTCCCTGAATTTTGAATGAGTCCTCATCCCAGCACAGGCCAGGCTCCATGAGATCCATGGGTTTTCATGCACTGCTCACATTCCTGTCTATCTTCTGTGTCATCTCTTCTCATTGCTGCTCTAGATTAGCCCCAATGCAGAGCCATTTATGGTTGTCACATGTTATAAATCAGCCTTAATTGTCCGTCCTGCCTTTCATCATCTCTTCATGTGTCCCACACCACTGATTCTTTTGAGGCACCCAGCTTGCCTTTACTGCTACTTGGCCTTACACATCCATATGATTCCATTTGGTTTTCTGAGATCTCTGTCATTCTGTCACAAAGTCCCCAGAACTATTTTGGGTGGGTTGTTTGCTGTGGTACATGTATGTACCTATATGTTAGAATTTAATATCCAAGAGAGAAAGGCAGCTGGTAGATCTGGACCAGGATGGTCTGGAACCCTGTATTTGTGGATTATTGACATCATTTCTGTGTGTGTCCCTTCTCTGTTTGTGCAGTGATGATGCCTTGTCCCTTGGGGAATTTTGCTGTCTTTCTCTCTCTCTTTTCTATTAAGAACATTTGGCGCCTTAATTTGAAACTGCTATGCTTTGTGCTGTGTATTGTGTTCCAAGGCTGGGAACAATTCCCAAAACTGTGTTTTCATGGCACACTTTTGCATCTCCACTGGAATCAATGGGAAAGTGCTATAGAGACTGAGGGCAAAGTTCCTTTACAAAGAATTCTTTATTCTGAGGTATTTTAGAATATGGTGACATCTCTTTCCCTCT
>NW_008236180.1:7624425-7637610 GCF_000691975.1 Corvus brachyrhynchos
CCCTCTCAACTTTTCTCTCTTCTGTGCATATATCCTTTGCATTTCTCTAGTCCTTCAATCTGTCTACATTTTTATTACCGTTCAGAAACATTTGCAGCAAGACAGGAGGGAATGGTAAAGATCACAACTGAGTCAAAGTGGGATCTGCATGCCAGTGGAATCTGAGCACCAGATTTTCCAGCATACCCAGCTGAAAATACAGAACAGGGAGAGGAATGTTAAAATAAACTTGTTCAGCTATATCTGGCAATTTGGACTTCTACCTGCAGCCTCTAAACCTCTCTTCCCCTGTAATCTCCACTTGCCATACGAAGAAATGCTTTAAATTAAAACAAGTGAGAAGGTAAATTTTCCAAGGCAATCTGGTCTGTCACTCCTTTGAGGATGCCAAACTGATGACAAGAATGTTATTATTTGTATATTTGTATATTTAAAGTTGATTTAATTAATGAAAGCCATGGAGTCTAACCCCTAATCTTATTAATAATTCAGATGCACAGAAACAAGAAGCTGTTTTACATTTGAAGGATACAGAAATGAAAGGATTGCTTTCAAATTTATTTTTAAGTTGGTAAAATATTTGTGTGCCCATAATATCCATTTAATTTTGGAGTTTGCATAAGGAACGCTGGGACAAGATGAAAAGTAAATGTAGTAAAGATGGGGTTTCTAGTAGGTGTTTTTGCCTTCTCTGAGTCTCCTTGGGGCTGCCTGTGAGTTGGCTGTAGATATTTCACCTTCTCTAATAGTGCTTTCATATTTACAGACCCTGGTTTTCCCAGGATGCTGGGAAACTTGGCCTTTGTGAAATATTTGCAAATAATCAGTGATGTAAAGGAGACTATAGGCCTTTAAATATTTCATTAATTTGTCAAGGAAATCTGGAAAACATCTGTCTCCGCTGTTTGTTCTTCTATTGCTTTGCTTTTAAATATCCCCACCTCTTTTTAATGGAACATAAACTACCATTTCACAACTTTATTTGATTGACCAATCCATAGACAAGTGCTCTGACATGCACAGACCCCTGGACTGGCCCTTCTTGTTCTTCCAGATGTCTTCTGTGCAAACATTTCCAAACTAAATACTGATTAAAAACAGTTTGAGGAGCAAACACAAACAGTCTCAGTGAACAGGCACATTAAATACCATTCTGGAGGTCAAAACAAGACTTGTTTAATTTCTGTGTGTCTCTTCTGTTCCATGGAAGGGGAAGGATCAAGGTCCACAGTGAGACTTGTCCTCACATCAGCTATTCTCCCTTTGCCTGGTGGGGTGCTTTTTATAGCAGCAGGTCATACCTGGGACTCTGCACTTCCACAGCAAAACAAGGAAACAATTGGGTGTTTTTTCCATGAGTGGGAGAAAATGGATAAACCAAAATTGTAGCTAGGCAGATGGGAAAATGTGGATCTGAAGCGAGGCTCATTGGCTCTGCAGAAACTTCCAGCATATTGGAATTTCTGTGTCAGATGACTGGAAGAACAAGTTACAGATAAGGGATGCGTGCAGACGTCTGTACCAAGGGTCACACGTGATTTCAGGGCGAGTAATGATGCAAACTGTTCTCAGAACAAAGCCAGGACTGATCTGTGCCTTGTCCTGCTTAGAGATGGGAGTTTGTTCAGCAGCTCTTTCCATAATATCTTTATGCACAAGCAATTTCCTTCGGTTCTTTGCAAGGAGCAGGGTTTGTCTAAATTGGTAAATCTGCAAAATGCTTTTTTCCAGTCCCTGCACACTTGCATGTATCATTGCAAGTGCAGGAAAAAATAAATGCACCTACTTTCTGGAGCTGATGCAGAGATATGAGATTATTGGTGACATCTGTTGTTCTTTGAACAAAAGACAGCACAGTTGCCTTTCAGCACTGACAAGCCTGGCTGCAGAGAGCTGAAGACTAACATTTGTAGCAGCTCAAGCTGGGAAGGGGAGTTGGGACAGTGTTAACTAATGTAGTAGGTGCTATATTTCAAATAATAATGACCAGATAATTTCTTCATTTTCCCTTTCTCAGAAATCACTGAGACTACATAATTTTTCCATACAATGCTGAATGCTGTACCAAAGGTGTCTTACCATGGGTACAGAAAGCACTCAGGTGCTTTTCTGTCTACACTAAATCCAGTCTTCTGGACACCTTAATGGCCAAAATGAAGAAGAAAATTGTTACAAAACTGATCAAAACTCAAGTCAAAGTGAAAAGATGAAAGGTGAAATGTGGAAATTAGACAGAAAGGGAAAAAGGTGTTTAGAAAGGAATTTCTGGTACCAGAAAATGTGGATTTCTCAAGATACTCTTGCTAGATTCCCAATTTTCTGAAGCTAAGCTGCTTGTGTATCTGTTTTCTGAATGACACCTAGAACACACACGATCAGAACATGATTTCACTACATTTTCCTCTACTATAAATCTTTATTTTGGAAAAAAGAGTTACTTTCACTTGAGAGTTTCTGGAACTGGGCTGTAATTTTGGAATAGATAGCTCTGGACCACTGTCAGTCCCAGGAATCATTCTGCATGTTCAGAGTTAAAATAATTTCCATTTGGCTTGTTCCCACAATGCAAATACCCACCTGTGCATTACTGGGAAGAACTTTTTCTGAATCATCTCTTCTTATGGGTCTAATATTGATTTAATTGTGGGTTTTGGCACTACTTAAAAGCCTGAAGTGTTTCTAATAGATAAAATATGTCGTGTCCTTTATTTGTGTCAGCACTCCCTGGGGAATCTCACTATTCAGAATGTTTTCTTAGAGGCATATACATACACAAACCCTTGCAGACGTCAATTCGAGCAGTGCACCCAGGGAATAATGACTAACAGACTTCAGACAATGAAGAATCCAATTTAAAATCCAAAACTGGATTATAAAACCCTTTCTTGTTCTTTGTAGATTTCTGTAACAAATGAACTCTCTTTGCTATTTCTAAATATCTAATTGTATTCATATTTATGTGGGTTAGTCCCCAAGACCACAAGCAAAGCAGATTGGAAAGAAAGTTGCAGAGTTCACATCTCCAATTCTTGTCTGAATTTTGAAATGGTGATGCTTTTATAGCATGAAGACAGACACTTTATAAATAATATCTCAGCTAATTCAAATAACTTGTTTGAGAACTACTTGAAGTCACTAGAGATTTTCTTCTTTTAGGCTAACTGGTCTGGACTGGGGCACTTTCCAGAATTATTTCAGAGCATTATTCAGACCATTGGTTCCTGCTGTGCTATGGCTGTTTTGGTTTTCAATTTGCTCCACGTAAATTTAGAGGAAAGGAAAAGAGCAGTGTGTTTCTGTTGTTCCATTTTCCTGGTCATTGTGAGCCCTTAAATCTGCTTCTCACTGAAAGCAATTCATAATTTTGATTAGATTTTTGGGGTTAATATGTTTCTATTTCTGTCATGTGTCACTTCACCATGTATTGAATACGGGCAATATCTAGTTCAGGTCATTTACAGATTATTACCTCAGCTTGATCATAGCTGTTTCTTCATATTAAATGCTTAAACCTTTCAGCTCAGACTCTTGTTAGATCAGGACTTCTCACAATTGGACCTTCCTGTTGGATACTGCCTCATGAAACAGGTGCTTGCAGAAAAGTATGAGCTTAGTAACCTCATGTCTGGTATGTTCCACTCTGTGTGAATCTTCGTGCAACGTAGAGCAAAATTACTGCCTTTCATCCAGCATTAACCTTCTATTTTTGCTTATGTATATTGCATCTTTTGCCTTTTATTCATGTATAAAATACATTTTAAAGGCTTGGAGATTTTTCATAATCTGATAACTTTTTTTCTTGAAAGATTTTACTGTTTTACAGCCTGCAAATAAACTAAATAAAACTATCAGAAAGTAACAATTCTGTCATAAAACCCTAGCTGAACTATAGTTTTATGTTAAAGATATTCAAGCAATACAGATGTTAACATTAAAATACACTTCAGGATGATTACCAGCATGGCCATATAATGGTTAGGCTCTGACAGGTTTAACTTATTAAAATCCAGCTTTATGTTGATAATACAGACTCCCTTCTCTTCCTTTGACTTTACTGCAGTGCCTACCACTCATTTTTGGTTTATAGCAGAGTTGGAGATGTCTTTCTCCTGTCCCAGTGCCTCTTCACTTCACCACACTCTCATCAGCTGCCCTGGCTAAGGTGTGTCATGAATTTAGAGAAAGAATCCAGCTCAGGCATATGGAAGTTTTCAGGCCATGATGTGGCAGCGTGCAGCTCAGCTGAGATCTGAGGGGTTCACATGCAGCTCTGAATGTCTGACTCTGCTGGAGTGGGATCTCTGCAGTGTGGGACCTGACCTGTGCCTCCCACCCCCTGTGGAATGGAAAACCAGCTGAGGGATTTATTTACTGCAGCTGCCCATGAAAGCTGGTTTAAAATCAACCCCAGCCGTGGGGTTCCAAAGCAGGACAGAATTTAGCAGAGAGGAGAGTATTGCTCTTGGACTGGGAAAACAACCATTCTGTTTAGCAAAAGATTCTGAGGTTTTGAAGTGTATTTATTTTCCGATAGGAAATGACAGCAAGGCCTTTTAAAATTCCCTGAGACAGGTCGATGGATGCAGGCCCCAGAGCAGAGAGCAGGCTGTGTGTTTTACCAGGGACAGGACAATGGGAGATTTAGTCCCATGTAGTGTTATTTCAGCTTTGGGATTGCAGCTTCTTCAGTTAACTCCATACCTGACACAAAGCAACATTTTTGTTCAAGCTGTCATATTTCCTCAAAATCTTCTAGTTCTTGTAAAAGGTTTCATGGGAAACGAGCTCTGCCTTGTATTCAGTGACCCAGAGAGGTTGCTGTATATACACACCTTGTCAAACAAATATGGCAATGCAGATGGCTTGGGACATGGAGGAGACAAACAGAAATGGTGAGAAACAGAAATCCCTAAGTCCCCCAGACTTGGATCACGATTTGTGAAAACAGCATCTTTGGTTTATGGAATGTTTCTCTACCGGTCCTCTAAGGAAACTTGGACCTCTGAGTGAATTTATGGCCTTATTTGTTTTCCCTATATTATTTCTGTGCAACTGTTTTTTTCCTCTGTAGAGATGTGTTACTGCTTTTTGCTGGAGCTGAGTTTCCTGTTGGAACAACCTTGCTTTAGCTGTGTTCTCCTACATTCCCTTTCATTACCTTTTATTTTTTCTTTTTAGATTCCTCCTGTCCCTTTTGACTCATCTGGTTCATTTTCAAGGCATCCTGTTTATTTTTCCAGCTATTTGTTTTTAATATGTGTTATCTGACCTTTTCTGTCTGCTCTTTTGGGGATGTATACAAAGCTCTTCCTTTATTTGCATTTGCTTTTCCTTCTGCCCTCCACAGTACCTAATGTTCATCAGTGGAACCCAGGAACAGGAAATGGGAGTAGACATCCACAAGCCCACAGAAGCTGACACAACAAACAAGCAAAGTTCATTTTCATTGTGCAGGTGTGGAATACTTCGACTCACCAAGACGTGTAGAAATGCAGGGGCTTGTGTTCTGACCCATGACACAATTCTGGGCACAGACTGCAGCTCTGGGAAAGTTGTTTGAAAGCATCATTTGGTTTCCTTGGGCATGACAGCCATCAAGGAGGGTGGAAGCAAAGTAGGATAAGGTAATACTTTATTTGGGAGAAAGGCCTGCAGGGCCTTACTGTGAATGGAAATAAGATCATGGTGCTACTTCAGCAATGTACTTATAGAGGAAACCAGGGAACTTCTCTTCCTGGGAGTGTTTTTCCATGATTGTGGAGATTACCTCTTTGGCCAGTTTCCTTCTGACATGCTCCCTTTTAAGAGAAAGCTGCTGAGAATCTGACAATGCCTCTGGCTAATTGTGGTTTGGCAGTGATGTTCATCTGAGGTGGCTGCTTCCAGAAAAATCGGTATCCAGACTTGGCAAGAGCTGGCAGACATCTTTGTCAGGGTGAAGCATAGAGCACAAAGGCAGATTTATCACAAAAATCAATACCACGAGCTCTTGAGCTGCCACTGTTTACTCATCATGGCTGCAAAAGCCACTCCAGAGTTACTGTTATGGAGCTGTACTGGCACCTGACATTATCCTAAGGAACACATTTTTAAAGGCTACAATTCACAGTAGACCTTGCTGCTTGCAGGAACCACTGGCTTCATTTGGTGAAGATGAAGGCAAGGCACCTTTTGCTTCCAAAAGGAACAAAGAGCTGAGCTGTCAGCAGCTTTACCCTGGTCTGGTCCACCTAGAAAATGAGTTGTTAATGAGAAGACCTTGTATTTTGGCAGACAGACATGGTCACCAGGCCAGGAGCAATCTTCTGAGGAGATATTCTTTATTATCCTGATTTGCTTCTTGCATTTCTGATTTCTCCAATACAGCTACTGCTGTGTGTGTATATTTGTGTGCCCACTTGTGATGTGGGGAAATCTCTCCTTAGCCACAGAAACAGATCTGGTGCTCTGGGAGTGCTAATCTCATACCAGGCCCAAAGAAACCAAAGGGGGAAATGCTGTTTTCCAAAAAGCTTCCTGTAGTTCCAGTCTGTTCTCAACAGACTTTCATTTTCTGCCCTTTGTTTGTTCATTTTCTGCTCTCTTTGATGATGCACTGTTCAGTTATGGAACACAATCCTTTCCCTCAAACTTTGGGCAAATCCAGAGCAGGGCTCAATGCTGAAATCTAAATCATGGGCACATGAAAATGGATTCAAACTGTGTCAGGGGAAGTTCAGGTTGGACATTAGGAAAAGGTCCTTCACTGAGCAGGTGGTTTCTCTCTGGTTTAGTTGTAGGTGGTTCTGTGAGGAGCAGGGAGTTGATCTTTATGGGTCCCTTCCTACTGGAAACACTCTGTTCTATATTTACATGCTGGTATAACCATGGCACTAAAGGGGAGAGCAGGGAGTGATGTTCACAAGCAGATTGACAGTATTTGCATGTGTGTGTGACAATTCTCAAGGCAGAAAACTCAGGAGACTCATCCTGAGTTGATTCTGGCCCAAATCCACATGCCAAAACATTTCTGTGAAGGGAGAACACCCTTTTTAAAACATGCATGTTATGAGCAGTGTTTGCTTTTAAAAGGCAGAGCACAATGGGAGGCAGCCAGTCCTGGTGGCTTGTGTTGTGTTGGAGGTCGAGTGGAAGGGAGGCTGGGGACACTCTCCGAGTGCAGGAGAACAGATTGTGCCATTTAACAGGAGTTCACAGTACTGCACTTCTCTCCCCCACCCTTTCCCTCTCATTTCTGCTATTCCTCTAGAAGGAATAAAGCACAGCCAGTCCAGGACTCCTCTCCACAAGGTGAGGTCTCCATCTCAGCAAGAGGAAGCCTCCAAGTATCCCAGTGACTGTGGCCTTGTTCTTTCCATGTTGCTTCTTCTGCTGATTTGCTTTGATTGTGGGAAGGCTACACGAAAGGAGTAGTGAGAGTAGCTCATTGTTGTTATTTCAGCTGGGGGAAGAAAATACCTAAGAAAATGATTTGGAAAGTGAGGTTCCATAAATTCACATGGTAATCCTTTTAAGTATGTGAAATATTTTTGCTAGAATGGTTTTGTTTGCATTCCCTACTTCAGCTGTTTCAATATGGAAGAGTGCTGTAGAATCGATATCAATTGTGACTGAGATTTCAAGTATCACCTTCCTGATTTCCTGCCTCTGGCCATTCTTTTTTTGCTTTAAGTGATTTCAGTTGTCAGGTGGTTGTATGAGGACCTCTGATTTTTGACTTCTGATCTAGTATTTTTAAAACAACTGTGATGGCCTGTGTGGTGATCTTTCACCTCCAGGTTTAAGGATCAAACCCACTGTAGCTGGAAGTGTCTGTGGTATTTATATAGCACTTAAAACTCAGATTAATATTGTAATGCCTTTTCCATAGCTTATATTAATATTTTTCAGCCCTGAAACTGAAGCATTTGTGATTTTTCTGCCATATGTCTTTTAATGAAGTTTTATTGTTTTGGGGGAAATCCGATTTTTTTTTAATAGGAAAGTATCATTTGGTTCAACATGCCTTTTTCCCTACTGAAGAGCTGTGTTACTGGAAGCTCTGTGAGGAGCCATGACCTTTCCATCCCTGCCACTGGCATCAGGTCCTCCATAAGGGAAGCCAGGAACAAATGCTCTTGGGGGGGTGTCTGTTCATCTCTTCTGGCTCAACCACTCCAGAAGGTTGCAATGCAGGAAGCACAACTTCTTTTAAGAGGAATCTCTGTCCTTGTCAAATCTCCCTAAGGAGGTTTTTAAGACTGGAAAAGAATATCCCACAGTGGCACCTGGATACAAATCTATATGAATGATTTATTACCATGGTGATAAGTTTGCTGTAGTTACTGACTGGATTTTTAATTACTGGACAAATTCTTTGCCTGTGTATGCTCCTTCCTTTTCCTAATTTCCAGGGCTCAGCACTGATATGAATAAGGGGATGTTGCCATTAATATGGTACTGGTTTCCATCCTGGGCAAACATGTTTCCCTAATGAGCACTTCATGCCACTGAAATTTCAGACATTCCTGAGGAAATGTGTGGCATGTGTGAGAAATGGGTACAGCTGACTGGGAGAAATCTCCATGCTAAACTCTTCATTTTTGATTCATTTTTGCCTGGTTTCTTCTCTAAATCTCTCCCCTTGCATAGACTAACAGGCTGTTCACTAACGTGGAGAGACAACCAAGTGAATCCATGTTCTGAGAGTTTTTCTGCCTGCACCTGTGAGCTCGTGTTGGTTCCTTACAGAATAGGATGGACTTGGTTAAGTTGGAAAAGTCCTTTCAGATTATTGAATCCAACCATAACTGCCAAGTTCACCATTTAACCATTTTTCTACCACGTCTACACATCTTTTAAGCACCTCCAGTGAAGGCCACTTGACCAGTTCTAGTCAACTGTGACCTCCCCAGTTAGCCAGGACTGCTGATAATGATTGTGAGTGGCTCTGTGAACATTCTCACCAGCTTTCACACTCCCCTTGGGTGGATCCCATCCAGCCCCGCAGATCTCTGTGTGTTTAAGTAATGTAGAAGTTTGCTGACCAGCTGAGAATGGAAAGGTGCAACACAAGATTGAAGGGAACAGGGAGGAATTCCTCCATCTGAATATCTGATCAATGTTTATTGCTGGGTTTCTCAAAAACCTAGGGAAGAAATATCAACTGCTGAGGATGAGCTGATGATCTCACATAGCAAAAATAAATTTCAACACAAGAAATCTTGCCATGCACTGCTTTTTCCTCCTGAAAAGATCGAGGTTTGTTGGCAGAATGTTTTAAGATACTTGTCAGGATTAATATTCTACACTATTTGAAGGAGCTTGACAAAACACAGCTCGTGCTTGTGTGAGGGGCTGTGTGGGGCTTTTTCTGGCTGGGGTTAAACCATGGCATCATCCAAAGCATTTTTTGACAGAATATACTTTATCCATAAAGGGGCTGTAGCAGAATTGTCCGTGATGGCTCATGAGAGATGGCAATGTGGAGAGTTGTAAGAGTCTGGCTATTAAAACAAGGACCAAACAACTTAGTGCCATGACAATCCATTTGACTCTGAGTGGGTGGCGTGATCTTCTAATGGGAATTTAATCATATACCTTCTAGAAATAATGGGAATCCAGAGATGATTAAGGAAGAGATGAGAAAGAAAAAGCATTTTGGAGAAATTTCCTCACAGAGAGAGTGATTCATTTTGGACTGTACTGTCAAAAGGCAGCTATGGAAACTGCAGCTGTGGATGTATTAAATAGGAGTCAGGCAGGTGCTTACTGGAAAAAATGTTATGGATGGAAACAAGCACCAGGAGGAGTGGGAGGAATCTGCAGAACCAGCTTCCGTTTTTTAGTTACAGCAGAATAAATGTGTTATTCTGCATTTGCAATGCAGATACACAACAGTTCTCAGTCTGAGCAGATGCTTGGCGGCCGTGGATTTTCATGAGCACTTGTCCAAGGGGCCATTCTCACCTTCTGCTGACATTTTTTAAAAGGAAGCAGCATATTAAATTCCAGGATGAAGGGAACAGTTTCAGGATGGAAAAGGTTGAGTAATGGTGGTGTAATAGAAAGCAAAGTTTGGCCCACATTAGTTTCCTCCAAGAGGATGGTTTTTTTCCATTGGTACTCCTAGCATGGGAGAGTATCTCTGACATGTGACAGTGCATCAAAAGTTTAGCCCTGCAGAGAAAGACAGTAAGCTGGAGATGTTTATTAAATGTTGGGGAGGGATGCAGGAAACAAAAAAAAGGGATGGTTTTGAGTATTTTAGGAAGAGGGGCTTGAGAGGGTTCAAAAAGTTGCAGCCTGTTACTGGTGCCATTGTGACTTCAAAAGCAGAGTCTGATGCTCTGCAGCAAGGGACTTACTGGGATGTGAGTCCATCATGAAACTGACAGAGAAGCTTCCAAGAATGCTCTTTACCCAAACCTGCTTGTTGTCCTTAGCTCTCACACTTCCTTTTGCTTCTCTGTCCTGGCCTCTTGGATTCACATTTCATGTAACTGCAGATGTTGCCACTGGTTTCTGTGAAATCACTCCTATTTATGCCAGAATTTGGAGAGAAGGAAAAGTACTGATTATAAGGAGAGACATCATAAAAGTGTAAACCTCTGGAAATACTCACTGAGGCTGTCTCTGCTTTCTTTCCTGCTTCTCAGGTGTGAGTCCATTGATTCAGGGATGGGTCTGGATGTCTCTTGGTCATAATTTGAAAATAGTTTCCAGTTTATTTCAGTGCAGTTCCATTACACCCCAGTTTCTCTGTGTTGTCCCACTGCCCTGCCTGAACAACACCAGCACAAAGATAGCTCCAAAATACAGCTGTAATAACAAAAGCCTCAAGGTTATTTCAGAAAAGCAGGAACCAGACCCTCAGCTGGTTCAAATCAGCACAGATCACTGCTCTGGAGAGTCACCAATTTTACACTGAATGAAGATTTGTCCTGAGATTTCTTTTTGCAAATGGCACAGGGAGAAAGTTGCTGGAGAGGGCTGAGGAGAAAAACATCGTATTTTCTTTTGGGAGAGTTTAAGACTTGCTGACTCAAATGCCAACCATCAGTTCATTATCTCCTAAATCCTGAGGATACAATTTGCTAGGTAAAAACCACATCTGTTCTTCAGCTCAGTTCCACCTCTTTGAAAGCATGTCCAAACTACCTTCCTAAATGTTTCCATAAAATTAGGCTTGGTTACATATGTTTCATTGTGTGTTGCATGTTTCCATGGCACACTGATTTGCCAGATAAAGCAATCTGCAGTGTATTTAGTCTATCTTAAAGCCTTTTAAATCTATCTCCTCTAAGCTTGAAATTCTCTCATTCAGGCATCCAGCGCTGTTGAAACCCCTGTGCCAATAATTCTTAATGACGTGTGTGTCTAGCCAAAGTAATTCTCCTCATTCAATTTGCAATTTTCCAAGTCAATCCTTTCAGCATTGTGACTGTAGCCATTTATTTTGCATTCTGAGACATGCAGCTCTTAAACAAAATGATCCTGACTTTATAGGCAAAAAGGTGTCTTATAATGAAGGGCAACCAAACTCAAAGTTTGTTTTGGAAACCAGGGATAGTTGATATTTGCTTGCTTGCTCTCCTGGGCTCAAAGCTGACTCCAATCTATGTACACAAAGTCTTCCTTTAGTATTTGACAAAGAAAAAAGCAGAGCCATTTCTCATTTGGCAGTGTATTTCCTCCCTACTCTTGTTCAAGGAGTCTGCTGGACTGAGCCTTGTATCTTCTGCTATTTCCCGTGCTTAGGAGCTGATATCTGCAGTGACCAATAGAAACTGCTGTTCAAACATGGAGTTCTGGTTTATAGAAGCAGCATATTTAGGGTGTCCTGATGGAAAAAAAGAGGCATTGTAGTGCTTAATGGCCAATGTCAGCCATCCAGGAGATCTTGGTGATGGGCTCAGGAGGGGAATTATGCAGCCACCTGAAAGAGGATGGAAACAACTTGGGTCTTTGGAAGGAGCTGAGGTGAAGATGACTAAGTAGGAAATGGGGGTTCTCATCAGAAGAAATGGGCACACTTGTGGTTTTTATCTTCAGGAACCATTATGATTTACATGCTCATTTTGTCCTGAAAACAAGAAGCTTTTGGTCCCTGCATGAGGAAGAGTTATGTGAGCTCAAGAGGTTTTACTCTGGTCACTGTGAAAAAAAGAATTTATAAGCCTCCTTCATTTCATTCATTTATTTTTGCCTGTTCTTCAATACCCGTTGAAGGAACAGATACATTTAAGGATGTTTATTTTAAGTTGGTACTCTGGATTGAAAAGCATTTCCATCTGTTTCTGCCCTGCATTTGATATAACATTTTGCAGATGGCAGCATTTATCAGAATCTCACTGCAGACTACTTACTGGCTTTGTGCCTTCAGAAATGGGCTGTGTTCATCACCACTGTAACTTCACTGAAATGGGTGGAATGACACCATAGATAAATCTGAGCCACCATCACAAGTGCTTCCTGAAGTATCATCATGTGCTCTGGTCTCAATGGCCCTGTCTTGGTTGATTTGTTTAATGTAAATCTATTGAGTTATATGTAGTTTTCGTGATTACTGAAGATTACTGGCTTGCTTTAAGAATCTCTTGGTTCTGATTTTTTCGGTTCACAAATGGTTTAGGGATCAGCTTTCAAGCATGCCGTCTCAAATTGCAGCCTCAGATTTGGGTATCCAAACTATTTAAGCAGGAAGAAATAGGGAAGGCGCCTGTTGTCTTGATTGAATCCAAGGAATGGTAAATTTGGCCATTTTTTCTTTCTTTCACACATTCCACAAAGTATAACACCTCTGCCATGTTGTTACTTCCCTGATTTTGTCACATTCTCCCAAATTTTGTGTTGTGTAGGTTCCTTGGGGTGTTGATCCTAAATGCTGCCCCTTGCCTTGGTGATTTCCATGGAACTGCTTATGGAGCCTGGGCCTAACACATGGCCACAACTCCATGATCAGGTCTCAGGATTAGTTCCCTTTGGAATAACTGTTTTTCATTTCACTGTCAGGTTATTTTTTTCTCTAATATTTTATCCACAGAAAGGTGCAGAGTGGACAGCTGGCAGTGACATAAGTCATGAGCCCAAATATCAGGTTCAGTTAGGGAAGGAGCATTTCCATGCTTTTTTAGCTTTCTGGAAACAAAATATTTTGGGACCAAGCCTTTCATACCTACCCTCAGCCAAAATGCTGCTTGCTTT
>NW_008236180.1:7637764-7660363 GCF_000691975.1 Corvus brachyrhynchos
AAGAGTGAGGAAAATTGGTTAAGAACCCACATTAGTTAAGGGAGGCTGGAAGAAAAATGAAATTTGACTTTTTAAAGTAATTTTCCACTGTGCCCTCTTATATGGCAGGAGTGGTCAGGAGTGAAGGAGAATTCCCTGTTAGAAGTGTTTGCTACAGCAGAGCTCCGAGCACTGTTTGTTCAGTGCTGCTGTGGAAATCCCCGTTCCTGTCACGCTGAAGATTTACGTGAAATGGCAAAATGAAGATTTAACTGTCACTTTTCCATGGCCCTGCTTTTTCTCTCCCTTCCTTCATTTTTATTATGCTTTGACATTATTTGGGAAAGCGCTTTTTTCTTACATTGGGATTTGATGCTAAGGCTCTGGATGCCTCATTGATACAAGTTCCCTCGCTATTTCAGTGAACACTATCAGTAATCAGTCTGGCCAGCATGTCCTGGATGGCCCTCTGTGTGAAATGGAGGAGAGCCTCTATAGTTCCAGCTGTGACCCACTGTAGCAAAAAGAGAATTTCTTCTAAACAGTGCCTGTCCAGGAACTAATGCTCTGTTCTCAGAGCTGTGGGCTAGGAAAGAACGAGACCCTGAGCGATGTCAGTGTCACAGCAGTGCCTGAGAGCCTTCTCAGTGGTTAAACACATCTGAGGCATCAAGATGGAAAAATACTTCAGAGATTTTGTAAGCTGAAGGAAAAGTTCCAACTATTTAGTGAAGTTAATGCTGAGCTCTTCTGACTCACAGCACTAAAAAGCTGCTCAAGTCTCACTGCTGAATCAATTAGCTCAGCCAGCACCTTTCCCATCAAAGTAACACCTTCCCTTCTTGCTCAGTTTTAAGACCTGATTCAATAACTTCAATAACAAAAATACCCAAAGCTGTGTTCCTTTCTGTACCCAAAGGTTGTTTGCATGTCTCACCTTGCCCTACTTGCACACCTACATGTTTAAATTCCCTTCAAACAAGAATTTGGAGCCTGTGCTAGAAATCCAAGTCCTTGCAATCAAATCAGCTCTGTTAATATTTGTAGTCCTCCAGAGGAAATATAGTCCAGGGGTGTTTGGCTGGGATAACTTTCAGGATCAGACAAGGGCTGCTCTGGAGGGGATCAGTTTCTTTAACACAGCCAGGGGAACTGATCTGGTGACTGGAAGAACTGCACAACCCTGCAGTCTCATAACTGCAGCTGCAGAGGCTGGACCAAGGTACATTGGGGTCTGAACATACAGCCAGGCCTGGATCCCCTCAGGATGTGCTTCACCTCTTATTTTAAAAGTAGTATTGTGCCTGTAACCTTCACACCCCCACTGGTTCCTAGTTTGGCCACCAGACTTGTCTGTAGCTCTTTTGGGTATGTCCTTGATTCCAGAAGAATTTTCTCTGTGTGGGTAGCTCTGTTAGCAATTTTTTGGCATTGTAATCATTGCATCTATCTTATTTTAATTTTTTTTAATGATTAATTAGTCAATTATGTGAAATTAGCTTTTGCAATTAAAGCATAATTTAGAAAAAAACATTGAGCAGATAATGCTCATTTGTCACTGAATTACTTATAACTTAGGCTGTTGTGAATGTGAGGTGTTTCTAGTACTGTCTTTTCTGCTGGATGAAAAACATTGATTAAAAACCCACTCTAATACAGTGCTTGGAGTGGCTCTGTCTTGTCCTTCCGTACTTACAAGGAAATGGACTTGGATTTGCGATTTATGTAGGAAATAAAGAGCATTTGGGTTTTGGGGGGTTGATGCAACTCTGGGCTGAGCTTTTGTTATGTGGAGTTGAAAGGGCAATGGATGTAACTGGGTGTTATTTAAACTGTCACATAAAATGGAATCTAAAATATGGTACCTTAAAAGTTGTTTCTGTGGTGGAAAGGGGAGGACGAATTAGTTATTGCCTGTGTAATTGTTTGGTTATCCATCAGATTGCTGCAAACTGCATATGTGTACTTTCCAAAGTGCTTTGGTGTAGACAGACACAGACCTTTGCTCCTGAGGAATTCAATGATTTGCCACATGGGAATTGCTGGGCTTGCCGGAGTTCACTTAATGACACTGATGGGTCAATTCTCTGCCAGAGCCAACAACTCATCTTCATCATCTTCTCAACTTCACATCCACTAATGATCAGTCCTCATAATGAAGGCATTTTTCACCCTGCCAGGAGTCACAAGGAGAAAAATTGATTGACAGAGTTATCTGGATTGTAGTAATTAAATCAGGGCAGACAAATCCCTGCTCTCATTATATTTCAGACATGTCTGAACCATGAAAAACAGAGCTGAAGCTGACTTGCTTCCTGCAGTTCAAAATGTGGCATTAAATGCTGTATATGATATATACAAATTGGGTTGCAATATATGAGTGTGAACAAATTAGAAAAGACACAAGTGGTCTAAATATGGGTGTTGGTTTTAACCATCTTTAGTGAAATGTGTATATCAAGTGTCTGAAAAAAGCTATTAACGTGTTTCAGGAAATGAACCTGAAAGGATACCATGCTTCCAAGGGTATCCAGGCTCGTTCATGCACTGGAACAGCATTTGTATGTTCCAGCCAGGTAACAGGGATGGCAGGTAGAGACAGAGATGCTCCACAGCGAGACAGAGCGTGTGGAATGGGCAGGGAACAGGATCAGTGCTTGCCCAGTGGAACATAACTGTCTGGGCTCTGAGCTCTCTTGTGTGTAGAGGAGAATGCACATTTCCACTGTAGAAGCCAGAAAAGGATTTCAAATACTATTGGAATTCTTTTGTTGGTGAATTGCTTGTCGTGCAAGCACTTGCCTTGAAGGAGGATTTGTGTGCAGATGTTCTTTGGGTAATGCTGCAGTCTGCATTCAAGAGTTGTCCCTTGATTATTTTTAAAGAATTTTTCTGCTCTCAGTTTGTTAAGCTGAGCCATTTTCCAAATACTGTAAAATATTGTACCCACTTTAAAAAGAAGATGCTGCATGAACTTGAATTAACATTACCAGGGAATTAAGCTGATTTGATCTAGTTAATATTGGGTATGTAAGATGTACTTTCAGAGAGAGGCAGATTAGGCTTTAAAGCAGGAAAATCGAGTAGGGAAATCTGGATTCAGTGGGACAGCTGCTCAGATAATATAAATTGGTGCAAGTTCATTGAGTTCAGTTTAAAGCACTGAGTTGCATTCATGGGGTATTTGGCCCATATATGATGTATTTTAAAACAAACCTTAATAATTCAGAAATGCAGATGACAACTTGTGCTGGTTTTTGGCCTAGCATTCAGACAAGAGTGAGTTAACCAGAAAATCCTTTCAGTAGGAGTGAAGACTTTGGGGATACAATGCCCATTCCCTTCACATGGCTTTTGTGGGTCCTTCCATGGGTGCTCTCAGTTTAACTTCATGAATGGTACAAATCCTCAGCTGGAATCAGATACCAAAGTATGGGAATGCTTTGCCTCTGGTTCTGCATTTGTTTGGATCTGTAGAAGTGCTCTTGACATTCTGGATCTCAGCAGATGCTGTCAGCATTGAGGAAAGCTTTTAGAAATACTTCTTTCTAATGTAATGTTTTTCAAGACTTCAGTCACTCCTGACTTCCACATTTGATAACACAGGGCTGTGTATTACACACGCAGGACTTTAATATTTAAAACCAGTCATGGTTTGGGATAAGATTCCACTGCTACTTCTTTCTCATACACTATTTTGCCTGTGAACTTGTATCCAAATTGACAGAAGTTCTTTTCTAAACATTTCCAAGCAGAGGGTTAAGTTATAGGGCACTGGGCTGGGAGTCAGGAGGTAGGTTTAACTCTCGGTCACTGAAATTGAGGAAGAGCCAATGACTACAGGAGGCCAGGAGAAGAAGAATTAAATTCTCATCCAGTGCCCTCCAATGTGACTGAGAAAATGACTTCTAAACCTCCCTTAGCAATTTTTTTTCCCATAAAGAATGATGAACTGTCAAGAAAAAAAGCCACATGTTCAGACAGTGCCTTCGTGGTGTTTCATGTATATAGAGAAAAACACATCCACAAGAATAGTGTGGAGGTGGGAAGTAGCATCAGAACTTTGGTTTAATCCTGTTTCTGATGCTGGCACTTGTGAGAACCTGCAGCATTTCAAAGAACTTGTCTGTTTGAATGCTCTGCATATAAAACAGATATAAACATTTATTATCTGCCTGATAGTGTAGGTGTTGTGTGAATCTGAGACTGAGGGGGGTTATGTGAGGCTGACCTGCCTGAGTGCCCAAGGGTTTGGTTACTGGGGTTCTTTCTTCTTATGCTCCCTGTCAAAATATTCCAACTTCAGTTCAAACCGAGCCAAGGGTAAATATCTGGAAAAGCTAATGCTACTGCGGAAGCTCTAATTTCCATCTTGAACAGGTTGAGCATCTTAGGAATGACAGCTGGCATGTCATGACAGTTTCTGTTGATGAGTCCGTCTTCTAAAAGCCTCATTAGAGTTTTCACTCACATCCAAAAGGATTCTGGGAAAGAATTGTTCTGACATGAGTCTAAGAGATGTGCACATTACAATACTGAATTGACTTTGACCTGTCAGTGTCTGTACAGGGCAAATTACCTGCTCTTGGCATGTTACTTGACATGCTTTGTTACTGTATGAGGATTGCTATTAAAAACTCTCTGGTTTTTGTATCAAAAGGGGTTCAGGATTATCCTTTTCAGAGATACGCTGTGGTGTAGACTTGTAAATTGCCGGTGTTGAGGCCAGATTTCGTGTTGAGATCAGAAAGTTTGTTCATGTGGAAGTTACTGTGTGAACATCTGGGGCCAAACATGGGAGCTGATCAGTGATAACAATGGGCACTGTAAGTCAGGGCACAGAGGGTGGATGTGGAGCTGGGCTGAACACTGGAGAGTCATTTTACTGGACTGATCTTTAAAGGGATAATAGCCTCACGATAAAGATAATGAAGGAGGAAAACAGGGAATAGTTGGTCATTTGGCTGTGACCCCAAATAGAGTTTCTAATCACACTCACCTGCAGATATTAAGGACAGCTGGACACCAGAGGTGTTGGACCAGTGAGAGCTCCCAAGCCTTTGCAAGCCCCCAACATCTTTATTTCTAAATCATCAGAAGGTGGGTCTTACTTAGTTTCAAAATCAAGCCTAACCTTCTTCCTGTCCAACAAAGATCATGAGGACCCACTTTTCCTTTTGAAGCTTTTTTCTTCTGAAGAACTGATGTGAGCGTGTATCATCCTCAAAGGCCACATTGTTATCCAGTGATGAAAGGAAATTCGTAACATGACTTTCATGGTCAAATATCAAAATAGGACAAGAAATCTTGTACTAAAAATTAAAGAAACATAATTTTCAAAATACTTCTATTGCAGTCAAATTCTTACAAATCCTGTGGTGAGCAAAAGTATTGCACTTTGTTTAAGAATGGGATAATGCTTATCATACTCAAAAAAGAAAGACTAAAACTACCACAGTTCATTTACTGACTTGGGGACTGTTGTTGGAAATCAACTGGCTAGGTGTTTTTCCTGTGAATATGTTTTATTTCTATTTTTGTGATGATGTTTGTCCCAGGCGTACACACACTTGTGAGCTGAAATAACTTGGCCTTCAAATGGCTGAGCAGACAGGCTTGAAGTGCTGATCTGTCAGTGTGCCTCTTGAAAATAAGGACGAAGGGCAATTTTTTAGATACAGGATTTGTTACAAATTAGATATTTAATTCTAATAACATGTCTGCAAAGCAGTAAAGTTTAAAAGAAATAAAAAGGAAAAGGACTTGTGTCTGTCATCATAAGGACCTACAATTTACTTATGAAATATGGCAAGTAGAAAGTGGGCTTAAGAAATATTCCTGTTTTCAAGCAGGCCCTTAAAAGGCTTGGGATCTGCTGCGTCCTGTTTCATTTCCATTCAGCTGAGGTCCTTGGGGTACGTGACCTTCTCCACTAAGCAGAACCTGATTCATTCTTTTTCCTCACTGGCTTTCTCTGCTTCTTCCCTGCCCAGTTCAAAAGGTCACCTACAGCTACTCCCTTTGTCACAGCAACTGAAAAGTAATAAAATCATGGGATGCAGTAAAGTCAAAAGATTTTTGTTGTAAACGTTGGCACTGACTTCCCTTGTGAAGCAGTACTGGGAGGGAGGGTTAAGTACGGGAGGTGTGGAGAGTAAGATGAAACACTCTCCATGAATCCTGTGTATTTTTCCAAACACAACGGAACAACAACCAGGTCAGGAGAAAGAACTTCCACAACCTTAGCATGGAAAGGGAGCAAATGAAATCTGGATTTCCCTAGGTTCATCCCCACAGCTCCTGCTGCTCTGTTCCCCTCTGCTGCCCCAGACCCACACAGCCTGCCTTGCTTTGTTGTTGCAACATAAGGAGGAGGAGTAAGGGTACAATGCTGGGAGATGAGAGGCAGCATGTGGCTTCCTCACAGCCTTCTACATTTCAGAAAGGGATCTCTCATTTGATGAAGATCCTTTTTTCTGTTTAGTCATAAACAGATGAATCCCATAATAGCCTCTGTTTCCTCTGCTACAGGAGGTCTGTATGATTAATAAGATCTCCCTGTAGTGAATGCCAAGCCAAACAGATGAATGCAAGGCGCATCTGCTGTAGATTAAACATTTGGAAAAAACATTTTATAAATATTTTTTTCCACAACAACATATCCATATGGCAGTTAACTAGGGTATATATTTAAAACCTTGCATGTACAGTATATCGCCATGCATATGTATTTAATATACTTATTAAATAAGTACTTATGTTGTCACTCAACAGATAGCTTTTTGATATGACTTTTAATCTCTTTGAGATGTCAAATCAGACTGTTTGAAAGGACCACATGTGCCCTATCAAGCAAAACATGAGAAGACACTGCTTCTGAGTGGGTGGGTTAGTGGGAAGCAAATCTTTTATTTCATTATTTCTCAGAAACAAGATGTGTAAGATAATTACCTGGTTAGGATGAGGTAAGTGTAAAATAACATTCACTGAATATGGCTAGTGAGATAAGGTTGTCCTGGGTACTATGAAAACAGATCCTGAGGAAACAGGGAAGTTAAACTAATTGGAAATTTCTTAGCTGAAAATCCTAACATTTAAATTTAGCTTTACTAACTTCAAAATACTGAAATTATATCTCATTATAATTAATATTTTGGACTTCCTAATCTAACCAGAATGGGTTAAAAGACTTCACAGAAATAAGAATTTATTTTTTTTCCTAATCCATATTGTATAATGGGGTACCCGTTTTTTATTTCTATATCTCTGTGTCTGACTTAGAGGACTGGACCATAATTCTGGATTGATAAAGAACAAAGTCTGACAATTTATCCCAAACTAAAACCAAATTCAACAAGTAAACATTATCCAGAGCAGCTATTGGCACTCTCTCATAAGTCAATCTGTTTTTTTAGGATGTAGTTCTTGTAAGACTTAGCAACATTATTGTAGGCTGATTTTCTGGTAGACTGGGATTTTTTGGTTTACTTGTCATGAAACCAAAGATCCCAATATGTGATTCAGAGAATCTAATTAGTGAAACGTTTTCTACAACTTTTCTTAACTGGCCTTCCAGTCCAGCAGCCAGAAAGAGGGAAAATCAGCATTTCAAGATTCCGTATGTGCTTGCTTGTTGTGTTGTCAAGCATCAAGACCTGGTTTGTGTGTGTGCCTGGAAAACTGGGGCACTTCTCTGAGGAAAGGGCTCTCTGAACATGACGTGTGCTCTGGGAATGGCCAGTGCTTGTCAATTCATGTCTGTCTGGGCTCAGAGAACGTGGATTTCCCGACCTTGCAGCATGATACTTGCAAGCAGACATGACGTTTCCCCACATGCTTTTTCACAGATTGCAGAACAGAGGAAAATAATTGCCTGGCTTTGCTTTTATCACACACCATTAGGTGCTTTGCCGACTCAAACAAGAAAGATAAAAAGTGCCTCATGTTCAAGAAACTTTTAATATTTATGCTCATTACAGCTGCAGACTTTGCTGCCTAAATGGTTTGTTTTCGGATATTCTTGCCACAGTTTTCCATGTTTCTCTGGGTGTCCTGAGGGCAGGTGGGAGCATGGAGGTGGGAAGCTCCCTCACTTTTGAAATAGTGGCTTGATGACTCATGTCTCATTCTGCTTGAGAGGCTCATTTCTTGATGTCCTTGCTTTGCTCTTGAGCTAAAAAATGCTGCTTCACTGTTTAAAAAAATTTGTTTTAATCAAAATGCCTGTGGAGTCCTGGAAAAATCACTAAATAAAATTTTTTCAAACTTTGTAGAAACAGTTGGAAACTGGTGGATTTGATCTGGAAAATCTTAAAGTGGTCCTTTTTGCATCAGGGCTGAAAAAAACTGTAGAATGTGAAGCTTTTCTGAACACATCTAATTTCCAGAAGCATCTCTCTTCAGAGCCCTGATGTGAGCCCTCAGTAGCTGTTTGTGATGTTCACAGCAGGTTTTTTCCTACATATGTCAGAACCATACCTTAAATTAGTTTTCAAGTAGATTTAGTTAAATGAGTTTAAAGAAAGCCACTCTTACTGTGCTTTAGCAAAGGATTATTTTAGACTGGCTTTGATTTGTTCCCAATGAATTGCATTTAAATTGATATCATCTAAGTTTATATTGATTTAATGGTGTCTCAAAGCTCCTTTAGCAGAAGTGATTCCTTTAAGTCCTCCTGAATTCTGGATTCCAGAAATGGGTAACTGAGCTTTTCCAGTGTTGCTGTGAGGCTGCAGCACCTGGAGGGCTCTGTGCTGGAGAATTCACCCGGCTGCCCAAAGCACACCCAGCATGCCAGGGACAGCAAGTGATGCAAACACCTCCAGCTCTGGCTGAGTGTTCTGGGTATGAACCTCCCCTGCACGTGGGCAGAGAGTCCATCCAAGCAGGGAGTTGGGATAATTTCCCAGATGCTCCCACAGCATCCTGTAATAATGTGGCAAGATCATTGTGCGGGGAGAAGGTGCCCAGACAGTCCCTGTGGAGGCATCAATAACATCTGTCAATGATGTGCTGTTCTTAAAAGGGAGAGATGAGTCTGCAGGGCTGGTTCGTGTGGGCAGCACGGGATCCAGGGGGATTAGGACTCCTTGCTCTCTGCTGCCAGCCTCCCACAGTCTGACATGATTGTAGGAGAACACAGGGTGCTCAGGATGCCAAAGGAGTATTTCTCTGAGGAATAAAAAAACCCCAACCTTGTTTTATTTTTTTACCAAAGAATAGCTTTTTAAGTGAAAAAGGGAGAGTGAAATGGGTTGGCAGACTGAATCTTTATTTAAAATTTTATTTAAACCTGAATCTTAATCCGCTGTTTTCAGGAGGTTTATCACAGAGGTGAAATGGAGTTGGGAAGTTGGTTCTCCAGTGATATCTTCTGAGGTGTGGATTTCCTGGGCAGGGAGGCATTGCCTTATCTCTCCTATTGGCACAAATCTGACTGAGATATGGCTCCTTAATTGTGCAACACCCTCTTCTCTCCCAGTTGGATTAAGATTGGTTTTGCCTCTTGCTCTGAGCTCTCCAGATCATCATAGGAATGCCTGGAGGTTGTGAACAGACTTCAGTCCTCCCCTATCTTTGCCAAAACGCCAAACCACATTTACCAGCAGAGATTATAGGAAAAAACACTTTTAACAAGAAACTTCCAACCATGAAAAGATATTTTCTAGGAAAATTCTTTCTGTTTCACTATAAAAATGCTTGTCCTTGGAAATAGAAACCCTCTTCATTAAAGACAGTAGTTGGAGGAATCTAAACTGTTCTGCTTGTAGGACTTCTTGTAAAAATAAAATTAGTCTTTATTGACAAAAATGAAGAGGAAAAAATCACACCATGTGTTCACATGATAAACAACTGCCTTCCTGTTCATCTAGACTTCAAACAACAGTTAGGGTACAGTTTGGCTGCCTATGACTAAGGACTTTTAACTTCTCTATTTGGCTAAGGATCCACTGCAAACACTTTGTTCTAAGGTGAGAAGTGCATTCGGTGAACAAAAAACCAGTTTGGGGCTGGAAAGGGAATGACAAACTTTTATCTGAAAATGTCACTTTAACTCTCTCTATAAGATACCCATGGTTCCCAGCCAGTATGTTTTTGTGATTTAGCTACATTTCCTGCCAGATCAGTCAGCTAGATACAGATCCCTTGCTCCTGCAGTGTGGAAACCTGAATAATAATTTGAGCTGCAGAAAGCCCTGGTGAATCGCTGGCCTACTTTTCTGTCCCAGGGGAAGGTGCACTTCTCTAATCCAGGAGCCATTGCTTTGGCAGATGGCTCTATTTACTCAATGAGCAGGTCAGGACAAGAGGAAAAATGGAACATAATAATCCAACAGTATTCAATTAAAGGTAGCTCTGTGCAACTGTACCTAAGTCACTGCTGTTGAAGCCTCTGGGGAGCGTGTTCATTTTTCAGCCTTGTTTCCTTAGGAAATGAGGCTGTCTGCCTTTCTGTCTGTCAGCATCTGTCCTCTCCGATTAATTTATTCATCTGTTTGCCATTTTCAAGGAAAAATGACCAAAGAGAAGAGTTTTCAAACATACGGAATTCCAACACAGTTAACAGAACTTGGCAACTGAGACAGGAGGAGACCCTGAGGGTCTCCATGGAGGGGAAAGGAGATGGAGCTGTATCCAACCATTCCCAGACTGGAGAGCAGGTCAGGCCTGTTGGCCTCAACAGGCATATTCTGTCTCACCGGTCTGAACCAGGATCGTCCTACTTGTCCATCCAAACATCTGGAAAATGTGGGAGCAGCCTGGGGAAACTGTCAAGGACAAGATGTTAGAGACATAACAGATAGAGTAAGGTAAGACAGAAAAGCACTTAGGAAAAAAAGGATTTGAAAAACCAACCAAGAAAAAACATTATGGGTTCGCAAAGCATTGAACAATTTGTGTATTAAATTTCATCTCTGTTTTGACTGAAGCCCCAAAACTGGTTTTGGAACCAGACGTACACATCAGTATTATTATGGTTTTTTTATTGCTAGGCAAGAAAAATATAATTTGTTTCAGTTTTCCTGGAACTGAAAGAACAGTGAGAGATGGCAGAGCAGGTTCAAGTTCCAGCTGATTATTGGATTCATTAGAAATGGACTGTCTGAAGCAAACAATACAGGCAAACCCTGGAGGGAGCAGGGTGAGAAGGTTTGGGCTCTTTCCTTTGTATGCTGTCCATCCCCCCAGCAGATCAGATATTTGGAACTCTTTCCAGACATTTTTCATTTTGTTGGTAAATAGGCATGCACTTGTTCTGGGATTTCAGTCCCCAACTGTTCACTTTATCCAAGGGAGAAAGGCAGAAACATAAGTGAAGCTCAAACAATAAAACCTCAGAATGGGTCAGGCCAGTTATTATTACATGATTTCAGGCTTTGAAAGGTCATTTATGTTTTCCAAGTTGGATTTATTTTTTACACTTATTTTTAATATTATCTCGCTGTGTTTCATAATGTCAGGGAAAATGTCTGGTTTCAGGCCTAAAATGTCAAAGCAGCATTTTCAAAATCACTCAGCACTGAGCCAAATGTTTTTCTGCTGGAGTCAGTGGTAACAGTCCCATTTGCCTTAGGAGGCTTTGGATAGTGCTGAATGTTATGGAAATCCACATTTGTTACCATTTTTTCAGGCTGCACTCCTGCACGTTCCCCTTCCTTCTCCTCTTCCATAGGCCTGTTCATATGTGGAGTGATTCCTAGTAGGAAAGGTAAAAGCATGACAGTTAAGAGTCCTGGATTCACTTCCAATTCTTCCTAATGACTTCAGGTTAAATCATGGAACTGTTTTATGCCTCAGTTTATACCTAAGTGACACGTAAAATCCCCACCTCAGAGGGCCTCACAGTTCACCAACACCTGGGAATGACAAAGCTGCTGCTTCAGCAAGTGCCAAGTGTATATTATGGAATAAACTGTTCCTGTAGTGTTGTGAGAAGTAATGTAGATGAAGCTGATGCAATGTGGACATAGCTCTCCATCTGTGCCTCCATGTTAGGGAGTGTTTCTGGATGGACTCACTGCAACAACCAGAATTTCCCTAGCAAGGAAAATTGGGGTTTAAAAAATTTAATAAGAAGCATCTATTGTTGATAAAACCTTCCCAGTGGCTTTGTCATGATGAAAACAAGAAAGGGTGTACAGAATAAATTAATTTGCTGTTCCAATAACTATGATTCAAAGTGGGGTGCTTTTTAATGGCTCATCTCCCAGTCAGCACACAGAAACATCTCTCCTGCAGGAGTAGGTAGGACATGCCCAGTGCCATATTCTTAAGAACAGCTTTGCATTGCCTGCTCTAGAGATATCTTATGTCTTCAGTTGTGAGTACTGCCAGATAAAAAACCTCTTAGCACTCAGATTTTCTAATCCTCTAGACAAGATAAAAAAATCCAACATTCCCCTGTCGTTGTCTGCCCTCTCCTGTACCTTGCATTTCTATTGCATCAGCTTAGAATTACCTGATAAGAGGAGTGTGCAATAAATTTATGCTTCTATATGGCAAGAATATTTCCTTTGACTTGTATTCAATACCTTGGGTTATGAACATTATAATTCTTCCTGATCACCTGAGTTACTGCAGAGAATTGCTGTGATAGAACAGTTTGAGCTGTGGGAGGGGGGGCAGATCTCCTGGTGAGTGTTTGGTAGGAGAGAACCATCAGAAATATTGTTCTTCATCCTGGATGGACATGTGGTACTGGCTGAGGCAGCTCAGACACGTCATGGGCTCCCAGAGAACCTGATGAATTAGAACTCCTTCTAGAAGAATATTTCTTCCTCCTGTGATACTTGTACAAATTCCTCTGCCATTCTACCTCGAGGCAGGAGCAGAGAAAGGGTTTGGCCCAGGATGATGAAGAAGCAGGAACAGATAAAATTCTGGTCCCAAAGTACTGATTTTAGTGATGGTGGCTGTTCAGAATATCTCAGATTGAGGTATCACAAAGCTATGGCCTACAAAGGATTAATATTGATCCCATTAAAACTTCTGTAGGTACTCCAGTTTACACCGAGAGAACTAAACCTTGTGTGGCAGTGAGTATTGGCAGAACATAGCTCTTGAGCAATAAAGCTCAGCAATACCAACTTCATGAGGTGTTTTTGCTGTCAGGTGGTCATAACTCCACTGCATTAGGGATTGCAAAGATCTTAGAAAAATGCAGGTTGCTCTGCTGTCCTTCACAGCCTCTGACATCCTGCTGCTCTTGGGCAGTGGAAGCTGCACTTTATTTAAATATTTATAACATTACTAGAAACAGTCAAATTACTTTTGCTCTTTAAAATCATATAGAACATGGTAAAATCCAATGAGATGAAAGTGAAAAATATGCTTTCATTTCAGTCTGCACAATCAGATGCAATAGTCTGTGTGCAAATGGATTAACATGCCAAAAATATAACTTGAGGCGAGAAGTGTAACTTCCCTCAGTAAATTAACATCAATAATTATAAGTTGTAAACAGTTGCAGATATAATTAAGATTCAAGGCCCAAGGGTTGAACATGCCTTGCTGCAACTGATATCAGACTCTGTGATCTTGATGTTCAAGTCCCCTCAGGAGACAGCAAAGTTAGGAACATCCCCCTATGTAATAAAGTAAAAACCTTTTAGGAGCATTTGCAAAAAAAAAAATCTTTCCCTCTGTTTTAAAGACAGACTGGGCTCTTTGTCAAAAATTAGAGTTTTCTGGTTTTCCCTGTACCAGGGATTGTTGTGCCTGCTCTCCTTGAACTTCAAAACATTAATTTTTAAAGGGTTAAATTAAACTAATTAAATTAAATGAAAAGTTGTTGCAGTACCTTGCAGACAGAGAACTGTCCCCAAAGAATGGAGGGGATTGCTTTGTTAAATTTGTAAAGGGGGGAATAAGGATGAGACAGAGGAGGAGGAAAGGGATCCACAATGTGGAAGGAAAAGAGCAAGACTGCTTCTTGTGTTTGAAAAATCCTTTCAGAGCTCCAAATCAATGGGAAGAAGAAAGAAGGAAAAAACTAGAGTAAGGGTTTCAAGTGGAACTATTTGAGCATTTTTAAGGATGTCAAGATTATTGGTACCTTTCAATTGAATATTCAGAACTTTGCAGAAAAAGACACTAAAGAAAGCAATTGGTTGCTCATCATTATGGGGAAACAAGCCTCAGTCTGTTGGTTAAGAGCTTGTGCTTCAGCAGACAATTGTTTCTTGTTTTGAGGCTGGACTGTGATACCATTTTGTGGGTACAATTTGCCTTCAGAGTTATAATTTTCAGTGAATTATTTGTATCACTGGAACTCCTTTGGTAGAAGTCCTCACATAAGTTACAAAGTGCCTTATGTTGTATGGAATTTTCCCTTTCTCCAAGAGCACCTGTTCGTGGTGTTTGTGCACTCAGAGGACAGTGGTGCAAAGGCCAGGCTGTTTGGTAGGGGTGGCAATCAGAAATCACTCCTATTCCAGGTCCAGAATGGCTCTTGTTTCTGCACATGTATGAGACATTAATTAATAGTCTGACATTAATTTCATGTGATGGGAGCTGCCCTGTTTGTTCCACTGTGTGGGGAAACCCTCAGATGGCACTTAAACCAAATGCAATTTAGCTTCACTTAAAGCCATCTGGCAGAGCAATAAAGGGTGGCCTAAGTGTCCATGGGAAAAAAGACCAGGAACATAATTTTGTCCTTAAGGTCAGGGAAAGTGATTCTGTGCAGTTCTGGAATCTGTGAATGGGGCCTGGGTGATGTTCAGGTAATGCATCAATGACCTAAATGTTTGCAGCCTTTCAATGCTTGTAGGATCTGCTTCTCAAGTGTCTTTGAAATGGTTCTATCAGGGTGTAAACTTGGTGTAAATGTGCTTTTACTGACATACAGAATGATCATACACAGAAATGTATAAATTCTCCAAGAAAACAGCCTTTGAAGATTGTTGAAAGTTGTCGTGTCAAGCAAAACAGAGGCAAAGCCTTCAGTTCCTGGCTTAACAAATGAGTGAAAAACAACTGAAGCTTAGGAGAATTGCTTGTCTGTTTGTAGTGATCCTCGTGGTTTGTGGGGAGGCCACATCTTAGGAAGTTATTGCTGGTAACAGTCACATGCAAAGAGGATATTGGAAAAAATGGTGCAACGAGTTTTTCTTGATCCTCCTGAAATATTTTTGTTTCCATTAAAAGATACAGAAATGCTCATTTCACTGTCAAGAAACCGCTTGGCCAGGAAATTATTAGAGGAGGAATTTTACTTCAGTGGTTGATTTTTAGAAAAAAACAAAGCAACATCAACCCAAGGCTGGCCCGGGAGCCCCTGGATGCTTGGGAAGAACAGAGTTAGGAGCTCCGCTCTGCTGTTGTCATCCTCATTGTGCCACCTCATGCTCTTTATTGCTGCTCTACCCGTGCCACCCTGCAGCCTGCCTGGAAGTCACACAAGGTGAAGGCAGCTGAAGTGTTACTCTGACTTGCAGCACCTCTATAAATCTCTTAGTAAAGCACCAGGGTACTTTTACAAGTGTAATGACTTTTTATTTTATTACCCAGCATGCAGTACATGAAGCTGCTTTTCCACAATGTATAAATTTAGTGAGGGAGAAAACCCCATCATCCCCATCGCTCTGCCATCAGCTGCCTTTCTGAGATCAGAGAGCATTTGGAAATGCTTCCACTGCCTAAATTCTGAATGACTAGAAAATAGGTTAAAAGTGCCACTTTGTACTGTAGCACTTTACAAAAGTGTGTTTTGTTTGACAGGACTTAATAAAAAAATCTTTTAATCTCTGTCACTGTGGGTAGGTGGGAAGGCCAAAAAGTCTAAATGTTTTAAAGGAAAATTTTAATTAGTATGCAAATTTGACTTTCTGCATTAAAATGTCATTTACTAAGTAAATGTTGTTGCACTGGAAGTTCAGATATTTGATCATTTTCTGTCAAGGTGCCTTTGCAAATTTCCTGAATGTAATAACAGCATTTCAAAAACAAAATGAAATTCCCCTTTTGTTGCAATGCACTGGGTCTGCTCCACCAAAGGCTGTGTGACTGGAATATCTTAAATCAGCCACCAGCTTACAGTGCCGGTTCTCCATCCCCCAGTTTGCAAATTTTGTTCTCCTCTCGGTGCCTGCAGAGGTTTCTGGAAACAAGGGAGATGGGAAATATACCCCTACATGCCATACATTTGAATCATTGAAGCATAGCAACAAAATGATTACAAAAACTATTGTAGCCATTAGAATCAAAGGAAGTGGTTGCTGAGTTATTGTCAGCCACCACTGAAGGTTACAGCAGTGATCAGCATTTACAGGGTTAGGAAAGGCTTACACGCGTTTTGAGCATTAACTGATTTCGTTGTCTCAATAAAATACACATTCCTGTCTCCTGGAGAAGGAGAAGATCAACGGTTGAAGGCCCAGCCTGGCTTTTAACATAGAAAAGGAAATGCTGTTCTTATATAAAAGTAGTGGGAAAACAATTGTGAGACAGAAAAAATTGGGAGGGAAAATTTAATAAAAGCAGGAAATTCCAAGTATAGTTTCTTTCCTTCACTGTCTGTGGGGTCAGTGGTTGCTTCTTGCCACCCTGAATGAATGTGGTGTCTCAAACTGCACCTTATATGGAGCTCTTGAGGGATCAGAAACATGGCACATGGGAGCCATATGTTCAGCACTTGCCATCATTTATTGAGAGCCGAGTTCAGGGCTAAAAACTGATTTAAACATCCATATTTAGAGCTCCTAAGTACAAAATAAAGCACAAATTCTCACGAAAGTTGAAGACAGAAGAGAAAAAGCTGTGACCCAACATAGAAGTGGTTTCAAAAAAGAAGAAAAAGGCTGGGGGAATTTGGTTTCTTTGAGTGCAAAGAGCCTGCCCTGGGAATGCAGATCCCTGGCTAAGGGATGCAGTGGGAATGTCTGACAAGGCTGGTGGATGTGGAGGCTTGAAGGTTTATTGTGAACGATGTGCTCGCTCTGGGTCCCTCAAAGGTGAAAGCAGAAGGAACCTCTCCAGTGTGAGGACAGGGGGATTGCTCCTTCTGGCCTCACCTCATCTTACAAAGGTGCAGATTTGCCTGTGATATCCACACACATGGTAGAGAACACAAGTGACACAGCCCTTGGCAGAGCTTTCAGGTTTTTGTGTGTGTCTGTATAATTTCATTAACTGGATGTCCCACATGAGCATAAAATCTGCAGTTGGGTGTTCCTGATCTCGAGGCTTCTTGCAATAAATCTAGAAATTGTACATAACCCAAGGCAGCTGTGCTGAGATGTTCTCTGTGTTCCTCACAGCCTTGTGCTCATTTGCTCATACCCTTACTGGTGTTGTGACCTTGGCTGGAAGCATCTCCGTGTCCAGGAAGACTCACTGACCTGACCTTGGATCTGCCATCCATGGCAGGGTTGGGATGTGTTAGCAGGAAATGTTAATGATTGTTAATGGCTGGGCCTCACCTTTGAATGGACACTGGACATTGGGTCCTGCCACTGTTAATTGGCCCTTTTGATGTGCATGACTTTTGTGTTATGAAAGAACCTATAGTGGATTTTTCTTTTGCGTAATAGACATTTTGCTGGTTAAAAAAAGAAAAAATAAAAAAAAAACCCAGCAAAACCCCAAACTCCATTGCATGTGAATGTTTTCACTGTGTTAGCAATTTTTGTATCTTATTGGCAATGTTCTAAAGCACTGAAGGTTGAGACTGCTCAGTTCCCTAGAGATCCTTGTAATTACAACAAAGACTGCTGGAGCATGAAAAAAGTCATTTGGCAAAATGGTCCTCTTGGCTTCCTCTGTCTCATCCTCCCCTCTCTCTGACTTCCAAGTCCTCTTTGCTCAGTTTACTAGACAAACACATTGTTTGCTGTTCGCCAGGGCAGATGTTTGTTTAATTCAGCACCTTCTGCTTTCCCCAGCCGGAGGAAAGTCACACTGTTCACTCTTTTCTTTTCTGTTTACACCACCTCTCCCCTGCCAGCCAAGGTGCAGAAAAGAAGGACAATGGTGCAGCTCATGACAAGTGATTCCATGTTCCATCATTTCTAGGAGCTTAACCACTGTCTCCTGTATTCTATAAATGGCACATGGCAAAACACAGAACACCTCACTGGACTGTCTCACTGTGCAAGGAGGGGATATCCAGCCACTGAATATTTAATGTAGAGAAAAAACCCTCTCTTTTTTTGAAAAATCATGAGATCTCAACTTGAACTGATTCATGCTCTGATCCAGCTGAGTCCTGCTGGAACAACTCTGTGCTGGAGAGCTGTTACTGCTTGAGAGAGTATTTGCCTTGTAGTCTGGACAGACTGTGATGCAGAGTCAGGCTGCAGAAAGTCTGCATAAAACCTGTGCATCCTTTTAGTGCTGATTTGAGGGCTTAAGAGGGCATAGAACTCACTAGATGCTCTGGTGTTAAGTCTCATCCGTGTTCCAAATAAACCCTTGCCACTGAAATCCATGTTCCAAGAGTCTCAACAAGAATCCGGACTTATTCCTGCCCCTTCATTCCTGCCTTCCATCTCTTCCTGTGTGTGACTGACACAGTGTACTTTCTCCTTCTTTGCAAATTTCCTCACAATTTTTTGGCTCTGTGCATGTTTCCTCTACTTCTTGCCTTACTCATGCATCTGATTTCTCTAAAGCTCTGTGGCTTTCTCTACCTTCCCTCCACAAAGGATGGCTTCACATTCCAAGCAGCAGGTCAGAAAACTTAACTCTGAATGGATCCAGCATAACAGAAGGATGAACAGATATTCTTCTTTTACTTTAACAAACAATATAGTGCCATTTTTCCTGATCAGCTTGTGCATTTTCAACAAATCCAGAGATAATTACCAGATTTTTATACATATATATCTATATCTATCAGTGCAGAGCTGGGCTTTTATCTACATGCTGTATGTTTCTGCAAGTAAAGAAGTGCTCTAATTGTCATCAGAACCATTTGTTGCTATTTGAATGCCCATAAATAAGGAATAGACAATGCAGGTTTTTCATTACAGGCTGGAAAAGCTGTATATTGGCTTGTTATTCCTTGGCAGAAGCCAGCCAGAAACGGGAGGTTTTGCAGTACTTTTGAGTACACAACTCACGAGTGAGTTGTGTAGGGCAGAGTGTCTGTGATTACATCCCCCAGCCCTGCAGGTTTTCCTGATAATGCTGCTGCATTTATTCCTGCTGTGCTGGAAACTAAGAGACCTATTGGAAACTTTAGCAAACCTTGCTGTGAGTTTCACATTTCTGTTTTACTGCAAAGCTCTTCGCTTTTCTGGGATGCAGTCTCAGACAAGCCAACAGAAGAAGGAACTTCATGAGCATATTATTTCTTTATCTCAAGAAATCACTGTGGGTTTAGCTCTGTTTCTGATCCACTGAAAAAATTCTTACCTGCATGATCACACATTTTCTGACAACAAATATTTCTAATTCACAGAATTCTCTTATTAGCTTCATGTGACATCTTTTGCACAACTGGAGTAAACTTAAAAAAAAAAAAAAAGCCAAAATTACCCAATGAAACAGATTCCACAGTTTTTATAATACTGAAAGCTTTTGGGGACAAAGAAGTGGTGCCAGTGTGACTTGGAACTGAATTTGGCTCAGCCTTCTCCAGAAGAATGAATCAGAGCTTTATATGTGGCAACAATATAATTCCCTTGATTCCTTCTCTGTCTCATTCTTATCACATCCTTCTTATTTCTTGATTTTATAACTGCCATAGACTGGACTGACAAAGACTTTCATATTATAGCACTCTAAATCTTCCTTTCTTTGAAGGAATAAATTGAATAGCTGATTAATTTAATGAACCCTTTCTAGTTTAGATCATTGCCCCAGGAAAGCAGCACTTTCAGTTTTCTGTCTCATTCTTCTAAAAGACCAGAATATCTCTGATTCTGTGGTTTCTCTCCATCTTCATATTGGCAGTGTTAGTGCTGTCAGCAGATACAAACATCTTCATTTGATATTCTTATTTAACCCATTCAGAATGCCTGATAACAGATGAGGTTATCTCAGGATTTGTGGTATTACTTTATGAAATCTGTGAGAATTCATGGAATGCAAAACTTTTCCTGATTTTACCTGGGCTGGAAAGGTAAAAGACGTCTGTTGGAAGTGATTCAAGACACAATGACGTCACTGGGAATCTTCCCACAGACTTCAACAGCCCAGAAAGCACCAGCACAGATGCTGTGACTGATGAAGAAGAAAGCTGGGAGATGCCCGTTCTGGCCATAAAGACTTTGTGGTGAAGTTAATTTCAGTTTCTTAGACAACACTTGTGTGTTGAAATACTTAATTCCCTAAAGCATCATTTTTCTCTTCAACTCATGACTCTTTCCAATAAAGCGTAATGCAAAATGCCACCCGCCAAATTCTTCCCCTGTTTGTGTGTTCATAACAGATCCATGAACAAAATTCTCCTTGCACTTCATTGGTTTGAGAAGGTAACTCCATGTCAGCCTGTTGAAGGATTACAGGGGGAAAAACCCCAAACATTTTATGAGAGACAAGGGGCCTGTGGATTTCAGCTCAGCTGCACAAATATCAGTGAAGGCAGAATTGAGCCCTTATTATTTCCTGTCTACTGCATTTCTCCCATTTTGTCATGGCAGCTGTGGAGATGGAAACTCCCAGGATTTCTACAGCCAAGTCATCCTTCACCAATAAAGCCATACTGACTCACATAATAGATTAGGCTGTCACACTAAACCTGACAAACAACATTTAATACGTCTCAAATTGCATCCGGGCAGATATCCCTGTAAACGACCGTCCCTACCACGCAGATGTTTCCCATCTCTTTGGAACAGCTCTGATGGTCAGGCCAGGCATGAGGCTCTCCTGCTCTTACCCACTTGGAACTCCCAGAGCCCTGGTGGAAAAATGGCTGATCCAGATTTTTCTCCCAGTGAGTCTTTCTGCGCATTTCGTAGTTGTGCTGTTCCATTCCAAGGAGAAATTCATGAGCACTGTCTATCATCCTCTGCTGTAAAGCCAGAGACAAGGTGACACTGAGGTCTGTCATTGGAGGCCTCCCAAGGTGACTCCCTCTGAGGCTGACAGGGGTCTCCTGTGTTTCTGAGGGAATATTTAACAGTTTTCCCCAATTTTACTTCCTCTTCCTCCTTTATTTTGCACGTGAACCATTCTCTTTTACCTTTAGCTTGCAAAAATAGAGCTTTTGCACAATGCAGGGCTGTTATCAGCAGTTCTGTATCTGTTCTCATTTTCTAACTGTTCTTTTAACTTGTTCCAGCCTTGGGCTGTTGTTTTTTTTGGTTTTTTTATTCAGACAACCTCTCCCTAGTCTGCCTCCTTCCCAGATTGTTTATGTTTGAAAGACTTCTACATTTGCTGGTGCTAATCTTCACATCCTCACATATTCCCATTGGCCTCTGTTGTCCTTTTTCCTGCTGGGTTGAGTTTCAGTTGTATTGTCTCCAATTGTTCTTTAACTTTTTCCAGGTCTGTGCAGTCAGCTTTCTGGTGCACCATAGGGCTCCAAATTGAAATTCCTCTGGGCAGTTCACATTTCCTTAAATTTCCATAAGATGAAAACCTCTTGGGACTCTTGCCCTGAGTAATATTTCAGATGTAAGGATAACCCTGTCCCAGCTGTGCAGAGGTCTGTGTGAAGGGAGAGATCAACGAGATGGATGCAGCACAGATAGGCTTCCTTGGTTATTCCTCAGTGTATCTGACTGACCCATGTGACAAATGAACCCTTGTGCAAATGCAGGTGTTTCCCCACCTGGCAGGAATTCCAGAGGGCTGCTGACCAAGCTGCTGTAGGATTTGGTGGTGGCCAGAACTTCCCACCACACCAGTGCCTTTGATTACCAAGTGGAGACCTTTAGCTGCTTGCTGGGGGCCAGCTGCTGGAAAACGTGTTAGCCAGCACATTAACTCATGCTTTATTCAAGTCACTTTCTCCAGTAGGTCCTGGGGATCATTTTTATTAATCCTTAGATGTTAAGACTAAACCAGTGCAGATTTTGATGCGTGATGCTACCCCCAAGGAAGTCAGTGGCACAAATCCAGCTGAAGTCAGGTGGGTGCAGGAAGAGCATTGACACAAGCCAAGATATTCACAGTCAGAGCTCAAGCTCTGGCCTTCCAGAGCCTGATGTTTGGAAGGAGAGTGCAGTCACAACATGAGCAGATGCTCTGTCCTTCTTGGCCTCCCATTTCCTCCCTTTTGCTGCTACATGCCAGAGATTCACAGAGATCTCTTTCAAAGGCAGGGCTTTGTTTCTTCATCCACTTTCCGGTGTTGTGCTCTGCTTGTTTCTTTCAATTTGTCCTAAAAAAGGAGAAAAGTAAAACTAGTTCTATGAGACTACAGGGAGGAAAAAAAATTCTCTGGAGTTTCTTCAGCATCTTGGCTAGAAACACAGCAAGCACTGTCATTACAGTTAGCAACAAAGGACACGGCATCGCTTCCAGCAAAATCACCACTTACTTCAGTGTGGGTGAGATTAGGCCAGGAAAAACCCCAGCTGAGTTTAATAGAGGAGAAACTGACTTTGGTTGAAACAATAAGCCGTGTTCCAGACCTGCAGTGAGAGCCTTAGAGCCAAGTCTCAAGGAGGTACTGCCTTTCCTCTGGTACCTTCCCCCAGGGGCTCTGCTCATTATTCCACC
>NW_008236180.1:7660416-7687071 GCF_000691975.1 Corvus brachyrhynchos
GATCCCCCCTTAGCTGAAACGGTGGAGTGCAGGTCGTTCAGATAAGCACAAACTGTAATTAGGTCGTATTCTGAGTAAATAATATGTGGGTGGGAAAAGGAAGGAAGGGGGAGGGAGAGAGTACAAATGAAAGAAGGGGGCAGGGGTTTGGCAGGGTTGCAGAATTGCAGCAGGCTTCTTGTAAGTCTCAAGCTAAAATGGGAGATGTTTGCATTTAAAAAGAGCTTTAATAGGTGCTATAAGTTGGCATTTTTGGTGATTAGGTAGGCAGGTGTTTATTGTTTTAGTAACTATCAGAGCTGGAACTGTGTAGTGTACCCATTGTGTTACAAGCATCACTTTCAAGGGGCAGGAGGTCTGTGCTGTGGTGGGGTGTGAGGGCAGCCCAGAGCCTGTGCTGCTCCCACTCTGGCCTCAGGAATCACAATGTCTATAGGGAGCACCTTCCCTTCAGAGGAATAAAAGGCAGCAACATGCTGTGTACGGTGCCTTCAGCAGCTGCAGCCCAAACAAGAATTGCATTCTCCTCACAGCCCCCAGGCAAGCTGATCCCAGCATGGGAGGGGAGTGGGAACCTTGGTGTGTTCCATGTCCTCTCTCACCAGGTCCTCTGCCCCAGTCAGCAGCAGACCCACATTTTCCTGGTTGTCCTTTTACAGCTGAATTATTTGGTACTTAACTGATGAATTTAGCAACACCTGGGAAAAGGGTTTTCTTCACATGGGAAAATGAGTCTTTTCTTGCAAGGTCAGAACCTGAAAACCTTATGAATTGTTTTGTCTGAAAAATTGCCAAGAAACACAAGATAATTCACTTTTTTGGACCATATTTGTTTACTTTGTGATGAAATAACAAAAATGTTTTACGAAAGCAGACTCTTTCCTAGAAAATCAATGTTCTCATTTGACAAAGGCTGAATGGAAAAAATGCAGGTTGCACTAGGGATTTGTTTGGGAGCTTGTCCTTCACAGAAGTGGTGAAGACCAGTCCTTGGTTAGAGAGGAAGGGTACCACGTTACTCTGCAGGGTGAGCCTGTTGGCAGCCCTGCTTCTGTGGCTCAAAGGAAATCCTGGTGTGTCTAAAGACCTCAGAGGAGGTTGTGGGACAGATACACCCAAAAGAAAAGGTTGCCTCAAGATGAGATTATGGTCAATCTCCATGTGTTTTTTGTCAGTAGAACAGCTTTTGTTCTGCTTAAATTCCATGTATGAGATTTTGGCTTCCATTGGAAATCTACAGGTTACCAAGGCTATTGAATTCCACATTATCAGCTGTGGGCCCCAGATCCAGTCTGAAGATATTAATGTCTAGTTTCCGCTTGCTGAATTGGCTGCACATGTCAGCTTCCTGTGTTCTGCTTTCCAAGCTCAGTGCTTGCTGAAATTTTACTTCTCTTGAAACGTTTTTGTTGCTGTAATGAATGGAAAAAGTTTGCCAGTGTGCTCAGTCTGTAAATCTCCACTATTCTTTCTGAAGGGATAGACGGTTTTCCTTACAGGAGACATTTATTTTCAGTAGGATTCTGTTCCAAGAGTGTTATGTAACATTTACAGACTTTGAGAAGAGAACAATCCCAGAAAAGATATTGCAAATGTACATAAATACACATTTATGTGCACATTGTGTGTATCTGTTCCTATATCTGCACAACCCAATGGAGGTCACAGAACCCTCACAGCAACACCTTACTTGGTTTCTACGGCCACCTCACCTGTCCCCTTCCTGAAACCCTTTCCAAGAGTCAAAAAGAAAAATCCTGCACAAGGCAGCTGGATGTTGTCACCTTGTGTCCTGCTGACCTGTTTGATTTCAGCAGCACCTCTGTCCCTGGCAGTGGGGGAGCTGTTGGCTGCCCTCAGGTCACTGTCATGCCATGGAAAAGAAGTGATGCCAACAAGTTGACCCCCTTGGATAATTCCTGTGTAGTGATGTCCTTTTGACATCAGACACAATTGGAACAGCCTTGAGCAGCAGAAGCTGGGACACTGGAGACTCAGGTTTCCTGTTCTAGCCATGGACCCAAGTGCTTCGTGTTTGCCAGGGAAGAATATATCTTGGAGGAGTTTTTTAATAGATCAGTGGTTTTGTGAGACTCAAATCTTATTTTGAATTATGATCTAATCAAAAAATTTTAGAGGGTATAAATTTACTTCATTACCATTGGAAGATATTTCCCCCTACCCACAGTGCTTTCATTTACAATGTGTGGAAATTTTTATATGACTGGAAAGTAGAGAACAGAGATGGCTGAGGATGCAGCAGCCATGGAAGGGTTAACAAACCCAAAGCCTTCTTGAAGAATCTAGTGTCTTCTTTTGAGAGGGGGAGAGAACCTAGAATTAAATTTAATTTATTTTGCACAGGCAGACTCAAGACAATAGAATTCCCGCTGTTTTCATCTCCAAAACCAATAGACAGACCAAAAAAGGAATAGAGGTGAAGGGTTATGGAACTCATATTTTTCTACCTTCTATGACTGTCTTCAGTATTTTCTTGTTATCTGCAGATATTGCTTTCAGCACAGTGACCTTTGAATAAGCAGGATGGTGGTGTCCTAAAAAAAGAGAAATAAAAAGCACAGACAAATTTGAAAACCCTGTGAGGTCTGTGACTTCTTTTCCAGCTAAACTGGATACTCAGAGTAAACTTCAAATATTAAAATAGTAATCCATTAAGATCTAGAGAAGGCCCACAAGAGAGTCTCTGCTTTAACAACTAATCTGCTTCTGCTTAATTCCATATGGGAAGACTGGTTTAATTGGTGACCTTCTTGTGTGATTTTAAGAGTAAAAAATAAACTTACAGCATATTTAGCAAATAGAGCCATGCCAGAGGGGGGGGGAGGGAGGAAACAGAAAAACTTTTCAGAGTCTGTATAGTTGTTGGAAAGTTTTTACCCATTTTTTTTCTTCTGTAAACATAAACATAGCCAACATATTACTGCTGAAACTAATAATTTAAGCAACTTCCCATGAAAGCTTGAAGAACTGCCTTTCCCATTTATGGCACAGAACTTGTGGTTCATATTCTTCAAATCTGTCAGTCAAAAGAAGGGAAAATATCTATGCATCTGCACATCCCATTATATCCTAACCCCTGGATGCAGAAATAGCATCTGAGCAGTGAAAAGCTGCTAAAGCCATCGATGAAAGCCTGTTATGGCTTATTATGAACTCTACCTGCCTGCCTTGCTCTAGTTTTTCATTCTTTCCACATGAGCAGCTTGCGGAAGGATTGCTGAGTGAAGATCCCGCTACAGTAAACTGCATTGTTTCCTGTTCCAGGCACACTCACATTGCTCACAGACTTTCCAACTGCCAGACAAACTTTGTTATAGTCCTTCTACTTCCCTTGGAATATGGCATTTGAGGCTCTTTTCAGGGCTGCTCTACATAATATGCTGTGACTAGATCCAAAACTATTTCTTTATAATGTGAACTAAGCAAACACAAATTTAAGGCAAATTATCCTGAACCCTGGGCCTCAAGCCAGTCTTTTTGTATTATCTCATGGGAAGTTCTGATCTGAAAGTAATACTGGCAATAGGGAGAACTTCTCCTGTGATGGAAATTTGCTTTCTATCAAGCCACAGTGGTATCAAAACCACCTGGCAAAGAGGCAGAGAGCATCTCCTTTGGAGCTGGGTCTGACAGCACAGCCCATGACCTCAGCATGGACTGTGAGCGGTGTGTGCAGAGAGGCTTGGGAGGGAGGGCGAACATTTTTCACTTCATATATCATTGCTTACAGCTCACTGCTGGGATTCCACCAAGTCAGCCAGAGCTAAAATATTGTGGAAAATGAAATTTCCTGGGTTATTGTTTTTGGCAGTTCTAATCACACTGGACAATTGGGCACTGGAAGCAACACAAAAGCTCCTCATGTTAATGAGAAAAAGACATATGTTTAGTAGCATGCTCTGGTAACTAAGGAAAAAAAAAAAAAGACTTTATCCTTCCAAAACTGAAGCAGATGCTGAATATTTTCAACATCCAAAACAGTCTTTGCATCTGTGTGTAAAGTAACATGAGCCTGTGCAATCAGAAAAAGCATCACCTGCGGATTTCCAAGGAGGATCCCACCTCATGTGTTTCTGTGCCATAGCTGCTCTTTCCAAGAGCCTAATCAAGTGGAGTCGAACAGCAACCAAGGCAGAGAAGTAATTAGGGGGCTGGGAATGGAAAGAAAATCAGCCAGGAAAAATTAGTTACTCTCTCACCTTCAGTGTTCAGGAATGACAGGCCTCAGTGTTTCAGTGATCAGCCTCAAGCTAGAGAACAGCAACTGCTCCATCCCTCCTTGCAGCAGTGCTCAGGCGGAGTGTCAGAGTCACTGAGCTAAATAATGCACAGCCCAGGCTGATGACATGTAGAGAAGGCAAAGCTGGGTCCAAAATTGGTATAAAATACTTTTAAACCACCTCTGTTTGGTGGCTACTGGTCAGAGCAGGATTTACCTGTGTGACTGAAGGGCTGTTTAGTCTTGTCCGTGGGGAATCGTGTATTGCCCTGTTCCCTGTGGTATCCAACCCCCACTGCCAGCGTGCTCTGTCCTGCTGGCTCTAGAAGGGGAGGATGCTCCTCGTGCTCAAGCAGTGCTGTGTGGGGGTGTAGGGGTGGTGTAGGTGTGCACGCTGCTCCTATGATAAGGAAATCCCAAAAGCAGCTGTAAACCTTATGGCTGAGTTTTTCGCTTTTCAACCAGGCGGTAAAAAATACAAACGCTTACTTAAAGTGATCAGCTCTTATCACCACTCTTCATTTACCCCCGCAGGCTGAGGATGCCGCCGAAGCAGCCCCTTGCCGCCCGTCCCGGGGCTGTGCAGGGAGCGGAGCTGTCGGGAGGCGGCAGTGCTCCCCTGCCCACGGCCCGGGGGCAGCGCTCCCAGCCAGGGCCGAGCTGCCCGGCACAGCTGGAGCCATCCCGGCCAGTCCCCATCGCAACTGCGCCCAAGGAACTCGCTCCAGTTTTTATTTGCAACACTCGAGGGCCCTCAGCACTTTGCAAGATTGCAAGTAAGGATCTCCATGTGACATTGCTGCACGGTGACTCATGTTTGGACTTGTTTCAAATCAATAAATCCTCTGTAGAATGAGCCCCCCAATTCAAGCTGAAGACGCATTCATCCTGTTACTCATTCTCCTTTTGGAGCGCCCATGAGCAGTACAGGCTTCACAAGAGAGTTAAAAATCCCAAGTTTTGATGGATCAAAGCGGTGAAGGGAATGGGAGCAGTTGTCTCAAGACACTATTGTGATGATGCCCATGTACAGAGAAAGGTTCTCTCAGAGGAAGTACTGGGATCATTTGGATCTGAGCTGAGATGAGCAGTCATTTTCTAGTGAAAATATTAATATTCATAATGGTAATAATAAGCCAAATCATATCCTTCTGTTGGAAACTACTGACACGGAGCCTGAATTTTCCATTAATAGAAAGTTGGAAATCTTGCAGATATTTGCTTTGAAGCTCCATGTCTGAGAGGGATGACAAGGTTATTTAATATTTTCGTTGCCATCCCATCTCCTCCCATAAAACTGGCTAAAGAAGTGTAGTTTCTTCCATGCCCAGAACAGTGCAGGGGTCACCAGATACTATTCTGTGGAGAAATGGAAAATGCCACCATTGTCGACTGAGCAATGAATGTTGAGCAGGAGCTGGTAGTAGATGGCCAAGAGATTTGAAAAAAGTTTTACATAACAAAACATAACAGACTTTACAAACTGTCATTGAGAGAGAGCACAGGAGTGCTGCGTGTACAGAATGGTACCTAGATTAATATTTCAAAATTGTTTTTCACAACCTTTCTCTCATTTCCTCCCCCCCTCCCCCCCCAAAATAATTGCAACAATAATTCTAAGGAAAACCTCTTCAAACACAGAATCACTTCTGTTGTCGTAGAATTTTTTGAATGCCAAATACCTGCTGAGTTAATCTTTGGAAGAACAAGAAAAGTTTGTTCTTTGTATATGTAGATTGTTTCAGGGTATTGTTTGATTCTGCTTTTGATAGGGGTCATGTTTCTGGGCTTAGCTGGATAGTTTGTTTGTTCCTATTCATTAAAAGGGACCCTGCAGCTATTTGGGGAGGGAGTATGGTATTACATTATTATTGCTCCAAAAAGTATGGACAAAAATGTATTGTAAAAATTCCAAGGTTTCTGGTAGGAGTTCTCTCAGTAATAAATGGTCCTAGTCTGCTGGAGTGCAGTTAATATGCTAACATTGTGTTGTGCTAATTAGACAGATCCTTAAGGTGCAGAATTAAAACAGATGGGTAATTCTGGATGTAACCTATTGGTAAAACAGTTTTCTGCAATGGTTACGGGGAACAACAGCTTTCAGAGTCAGCTTTGCCTTTGGTCACCTTGTCCCATAGCCCCTGTCACAGCACTGCACATAACAGAGCTTGTGATGCTGCAGGGCCCTGTCTCCCTGCTGCAGGAGCAAGTACATGGATGCTGCTAAGAGTTATTCATACCCTGGGGCAGGAGACAGAGCCCTCAGATGAGATCAGCACTGCAGACACCAACACTTCTTGTAAGATGTTCACTTAACTTGTTCTGGTTTGCATCAGGGGTGTAAAACACCTTGCAGCACTGTGCTTGATGGGCTTTACTTCTATAAAAAAGAGAATAAGTGCAATGATCTCTCTCTTCCTTAAGCTCTGTGGTTTGCCTGCAGTGTGACATTAACTGAAATAACTCTACTTGCTAAGGAAAAGCACTAGGAAGACTTTTCCAGGATAAAGTGCCTGTGCTCTTGATTCATTGTGTCTTCCCAGAGCAGAGTCCAGGGCTTTCTTTCTCCTGGGAGAAACAGTGATTGTCAAGGAATTATTCCAACAGAGACAGTTTATGCTGGAGTTGCTAATCCATAGCAAATTCTTCTTGCCCACCTTCTGGTCAAAGCCTCAATTATTGCAATGTTTCTCTTGCTCTGAGAAGTTTCACTCCACCCAGTCCTCAGCTGGCCCTGCAGAGCCTGTGGAGCATTGCTGGAACTGTCACTGGCCACGGTGCTTTTCCAGTGGCCAGCTCTAATCCTTCCCTCCCCAACTCAGAGGAGAGGGCAACCTGCAGACTCTCTTTACTTGGCTTTGTCTGTCTGTACTCTGTGTAGCTCTTTAGTCATTCGTAGGATTATTCCACACTGCCAAAGACATGTTTCCCTTGCCACAGACTAACTTTTTCATGAAAAAAGTCAGAAGAGATTTCAGCTTTGCTGTAATGCAGAGCAATGACAGCAAAATAGTGTCTGACCTCCTAAAAAGTGCTCAGGAAACACGGAGGGTGCCTGAGATTATTCAGTGCTGGGAGCTGCATTCCACTGGGCAGATAAAAACAACTGCCCAAGAGCTCTGATCAGAATATTTGTGTTTCTAATTAGAGAAATCTTTATACCCCAGTTCTTTTTACTGTGGCCACAGTCACTAGGAAGACAGTAATAAAGAGACCACAGAATCAGTTCTTTTTAGGTACCTGTATTGTTATTTTTGCAGCCCACCCTGGTTGATGGTACTAAATGTAAATACAGCAAACACAGAGCAGTGTTTCATCACCCCCCTCATCACCTGGAATTTTGTGACTGGGGATAACAATATCCTGCCAGCACAATACCAGGGAGAAGTGATGAAGCAAGCCCAGCACAACTGGGTCAAATAAATCCTTTCTGCTAAGTAATGTCTGTGCTTCAGGTCGATAAATCTTGGCTTTCATGTCACTTGGAATTTTTAATTAAAACCCTGTGGCTTCCAAGTATTCATTAATATCTTCCCTTCATAGTTCTGACCCACACAACTCATTCCCCACCCTTGTGCACTCTAACTGTGAGCCCTGCTCAGATGTAACACCTTCCTCCTGGTGTTCTGGCAGCCTGAAGCCAAGGACACTGCAGCCTCAAAGGTGGAATAGCGCTTGTGGCACTTTCTCAAATAACACTGGGAAAAGGATCATATGTTCAAAACTGTGAAGTCTCTTCTAATTCTTTACTTTTGGAGGGGCTTATTCAAATTCAGAAATCTCAAGGTTTTGGTATGTTTTCTGGTTTGAGTTTTGCTTCTCTTCACTCACTGATTTTTTTTTCCCTAAACATAAAGGAAGAGTGAGTGTGAGGTATTTTGTAGTTCCTTTCTTTTTTCAGTGCCACTCTAACCTCTGTCAATTCATAAGCTCTACAGTTAGAGAGCAAAAAAAGAGAAAAATGAAGGTGAGAAAATTTAAAGCAAACTCAAAACTTTCAAAAAGCAAAGAAAAAAGTAATCTCTATTTTTACTGTTTATTGTCAGCAGAATCCCATCTTCTCTTCCTTTTTCTCTTGTATCTACAGTAAGACCAGAACTCACCACAGATTAAAGCCTCAACCCTGCAGTCTGACACCTTTTAGTGCCTTCCAGTGCTTAGATAAGATTTTAATACCGTATATATAGTTAGCATATTAAAAATTATCATTATCAACCATTATCGTATCTTTTGTTTCATTAGTGAGCAATGCTCAACATTCCATTAGAAAGTCATTGGCAGCACCACATTTCTAACTTCAAGGGACTATGCTTGTAATTCCAAGGATTGTATTTCCCTTTGAGAGTGTGTATGAACAAATTGCACCAAAGCCATCAGGCTGACCAGTGGTAAAATTCACTCGGTTTTCCACTGAGTCTGGATATTTTGACAAATATCTTCCATTTAAACTATTGAAAAAACAGCTCTTTACTGCCTATGACCAACTGTGAAAATCAGCATTTACTTACAGACTAGGAAGGCAATTAACACTGACACAACCTCTCTCTCAGAGCTATTGCTGCAAGACCAGATGCTCTCCTGAAAGCACAGCTTAAGTAGAAATGCTGCAGAAAGCCCTTGGTGAAATGCTGTGGCTTGTGCAATGCACTCAGACTCCCTGACTGGGCCACTTCTGTCCTTCAACATCAACCAGAGGAGGCCTCCTGAGCTCCCTTCAGGAGCTGGGCTGGATGTGCTGAGCAGATGTGAAGAGTAACAAACTAACAGAAGATGAAATAAAACAAATTCTGGTAACAGAACAGACTTCAGACTGGAAGGCTAGTTATAAAAAGCAATTTATTTTTTAATATATATATGTATATATATATATTTATATATGTATTAAAAAATGTGTGATATCTGTTGTTACATCCAAATCTCTTATTTTTATCCAGTCCTAGATGTCGATGGGACTGGACTGTGCCAAAGACTGTGAGCTCAGAAAGCAGAACTGCAGATTAGTTTTTAGTCTGTTACATGCTGAAATACTAAACTTTGGAATAATTTGCCTTATTGCTGGCAAAACCCCCTTCGTTTTGTCTACAGCTAAAACATGTGAGTTGGTACCTTTTGTCAATTCACAAATTTCCAAGATACCCAAATTCTCCCATTTACCTTGCTCTGCAATTCACGTCATGCTGTTCTCTGCATGGGATGCAAAGAATTTGATCCATGCCACATGCTGCACATCTTCCCAATGAAGCAAAACCCCTCCCGTGCTGGCTGGTACCCTGCTGACATCCCATTTCTGCTAATTAGGACCCTGAGTAGTTAGTACAAAATATAAATGTGGCAGGATTCCAAGCTGCAAAAAGAAGGGAAAGTGCAGCAAAAAATAGTTGGACAGCTAAGGGAATATGTAAATGTATTTAAAATAGATGATTCTAACTGCAGTGAACAGATGATTTTTTTTTTTTTTTGTATCCCGACTGGATGGCTTTAATCAAAAATGATAGTTCATACATCTGCTCTTTGAAGATAAGCCTGCAGTTACACAAAACACTTAAAGAAAGAAGCTGTGGTGTGCTGATGAGACCTCAAAAATTCTAACCCATGACTAGGAAGATTATAGTCTGGTTACTTCAGCAAGTTGCTAATTCTGAAATATTAGACTCAGTTACTTGTCCTGTCTGAGGCATGAAAGGGATGCCTGTAGATTGTGCTGAAGCAATTAAGACATTTTAGAAATCATTAGTGAACTTTCTTGATTGAACAGGCATTTCCCCTCCAGCCTCTCCCTGACTCTTCTACAATTGTTTGACCTAGAAAAGCAGCTCTCCATCATCTTGGCATTTATTTTATAGCACAAGGTAAAGATTACAAATTAAAGCAAGCCTGCTTCTGGGAATGTGGGGCTCCCTTGGAAAAACAAGCTCAAACTTAAATTGGAATCAAGGACTCCACCTTCATAAACATCATAAAATTTAATGGATTTGATTTGATCTTGGGAAAAATGAATCTGATTTGATCTCAGGAAAAGAATTTTCAGAACAGAAACTGCCAAAATGTTAAGTCAAAGAGAAAGAATATTCACGTGCCTCATGCTGCCTGTGAGTAAGCACAATATCTACTCACAACAGACAGTAGTATTAGTAATCAGTGTTAGTAATTGTATAATTGTATTGTTTAATCAAGTCAAAGAATAAAAGTCATCAATACTGAGAATTTTTCACAAATAGGAATCTGTAGAGTGTCATGACCTACAAAAGTTTCCCTTTCTCCCAATCTTTTATTAGTGGGGATTTTCCCATCATTGTGGTCAGGTACAGGGTTGGGCCTGTTGCTCTTGTTCCCTGCAAATATTCGTTGGGATAGTGGGTTTATATAAAGCATTTCCCTAAATTATACCATATTTTCTTTCACTTATTAGTCCTATGACTCCACAACTATTTCAACTTCTAAGAGTATCATCACTGCTTATTTACTGGGATATGTGTTCCATGGTACCTTTCTTCCAGCTGGAAGGGAACAGGCAGCATCATTTTGGTTTGATCCAGCTGACCTGCTCTGAGCTATGCCCAAATCTCCCTGTCCTTGAGGTTCTCACATTCAGCCGTATCACAGCAACCAATAAAATGCAGATGCTGGGACTAGGGCAGACTTGGTGCTGCTGTAAATGATCATTTAACCTCATGCTTTTCTGTGTATTTTTAAATATTGCCCTGCACTGATACAAAAGGAGCTGATCGTTTGATTCGGTTTTGCAGGGCACTGTTGCTGCTGGTTTAGTGCCCATTGGCAGTGAAACCTCCTCGTAAGTGATACTCATTCCCCTTGACAACCCCATTTCAAGTCACCAGCAACACTGTGTCAGTGGTAGACTAAAAAGAAAAAAAATTAAAAACAAAAAATCTGCTGTCAAGGGGCTTCTGAGGAGTTGAACAGGCAAATCTCTTTGCTACATGTAAAATTAATCATTGCATTTCTGCTGCTAACTTGTTTTTCTATTTGTGTCACCCAGGGATTCTTGACTTACCTAATCTTGAATCTGGTGAATTATAGGCTGGAAGACCAAGGTGTTTATTATGCACTGACAGAGGATAGAATGATCCAGTGTTTTTGGGGTTTTTCTTCTCCTGTGCTTTGGGGTCTGTTTGCCTCTGGTACCACCTCATTGATCATTCCTGAAATTTACCTTTCTGTAAATACTTGAAAAGGATTTTTAAATTTTTTTTTTTTTCCTTTACCAGTAGTATTTTTACACTGATAGGGGCAAACCCAAAACAAAGCCATGCAGGTACTTGCTTGGTCATATGAAATGTAATCCTGGGCCCAAGATTAATCTCAAATTCAGTGTTGCACCTCTACTAAAACCAAGGAGTTAAGTCTATCCCCAAATTTTGCATATGCTTACATGCTTTTGGCTTCAGTAGGCCTGCAGGAAAGGCATTTGCTAAACAGCTTAACTCAGTAGAAATGTACTTAAGCGTGTCCTTAATTCGTTTGCTTAAATGGAGCCAGGGCGTTTGGAGCTAATAGAAATCATTTTAATAATTTAAACTCCACTTTTAAGTTTAATACATTGCACTCACATTTAAAATTTATCTACTCAGAAATAACAGTATTTGAGTTTAAAAATGGAAGACTAGGAAATTGTAACAGGCTGCCCAGGGCAGTGGTGGAGTCCCCATCCCTGGAGGGATTTAAAAGCCATGCAGTCGTGGCACTTGGGGACATGGGGCAGTGGTGGCTGGAGTGGTTGGATTCACTCATCTGAAGGGTCTTTTCTACCCTAAACAATCTTACAACTCTGTGCTATTAGTGTTGACACAACCTCAGCTCTGGTCTTTTCAGGCTCACTTTTCTTCTCTGTAAAGACTCTGATCAGCCTTAACTCATTCTTATTTCTAACTGCTTTGAAGAGATTCCTTACACTGGTACTAATGCAATTAAACTCAGTATAGCAGAAAAGGAATATTTCCTACGAGATAAAGACTGATAATGAAGATGTTTCTATCATACTTTTTATTTAAACACTTGCTTTTGTGCTTCTTTTTAAAGTACATGGATTTCTTTACCAAAGCTGCCACTAAAAGACACTGTGCTGTCAGTGATTTTCCAGTTGCTTGGCCTCAGTTTGTTGTACAGAGTTTTACCAGCTGGTGTTTCCTGAAATCTACATCGTCAGGTCATCAGTTCATTAATTAAAATTGCACATGTAGCCATTTGTAATTTTCTGATAGAGACTCCTGGCCTTGCTCGTGCTCAGGGCCTTCTACGTGACACAGAGTGGGAAGGAGGCTGTCAGGATATGGCTCTGTCTCCATGGATTTCAGAACATTTTACAAATACTGGAGCTAGTCATGCTTTTTTTTTCTCCTGCACCAAATTTCAAGACAACTTTCGCGCCTTCTGTGAAGCCATAATATAGTTGTATATTTGCTGTAAGAATACAGTTTTCCCTTTTTTAATTAAATTCCCTATTGTGGAAAAGAAAAACATTTGCCACTCATTTCCCTATTTGTTTTTAAATGAAAACCCAATGGACAGGTTTTCCCAAAAAAACAATGGGGAAAAGCAATTTTCCATCCAAAGATGGATGTTTTGTGATGTTTTCTGCTGGGAAATAGTACACATTTTACAAGTGACAGAGACAAGTAGAATTTACTATTTTAAAATGTAAATGCTGAAGTTTTAGAAAGTGGATTTAGCAGAGCTGAAAACGTGCCTACAGAGTTTCGCTTGGATTTACATAGGTCTGCACAGCTGGATATTATAGAATTCCATGTCATGGTGACCAGAGTTTTTTATCCAGTGCAAATCTCACTGTAGCCAACTCTGTCCTTCGATCAAGTTTTCCATCAACAATATTGAGGCAATTGCTCATATTCCAGTTCCAAGTTCATTAGCGTATCAGCTATGAGGTTCACGGTCACTGCATGCATGTGGATATTTACTAATAATTTAAGCATTTTAATTTACAAATCTTGCTCTTTGTACCCTTGCTGGGCACTGCTGATGTGTCCTGAGGGTTCCCAACTGCCGCATTCCCGGTTTTTCCTTGGGAGGTTGGATTCTGTCTCATGAGATGGCTGCTGCAGACTGCAGCACAGTAAATTAATTTTGGTTTGCTTAATTTAGATGCTCCATTCTAGTGAGATTCAAGGTAAAATCCTTGTGTGATGCTTCGTACCCTGAACATCTGCCAAAAGCAGTGGATATCGGAGTTCATTAGTGGTTCTCAGAAGGATTTAGTAACTTTGAGGATTTCTGTACAATATCATTTCTGTAGAGGAGAAATGTCTGTAGGAAGGATCTGTTTCATAAAGAACTCTTCAAGTACTTTAGGAACAGACAGCTTAGAGTCATTTTTGCCCTCCAGTGCAGTGATTCCAGAGCTGTTACAATCCAAGCTGTTGTCCAAGGGTGTTTATCCTTCACACAACTCTTCCATGTGTATGTTCTCACCTCAGTGTCTGAAATTGGTACCAATTTAAAGGGCAAGTGGGAACATCTGTTGATGTGGTATAGGAATGGCAAAAAAATTCCTTCCTGAGCTTTTTGGTGGCATCTCTAATTCCACAATTGCAGCAAGGGATTGTATAAATCATTCCTTACAGAAGAGGAGATCGGCAGGCTGGGAAATTCGTAACAGAACAAGGACCTTCTAACCAGATGTAGCCCAGAACTGTAATGCCAGAAAATCACCTCTGGCCCAAACTTCAGTGTCCAGTGCACTGAAGCCTTTTCTTCTAAGGGCAATAGATCTTCATTTCTCTTGAGTCAAAGCAGAGATGATCTCTCATAGATTTAATTTGCCCCATTGACTTTTTAGACTGTTCCTCAAGGGGAACATTTGGGATGATACACATCCAAAACCTTACAAAGTTTTGCATCAGTTTTATCTAAACAAATAAGCAGTACACCTGTGTTGTAAAAAACAACCCAATTACACTGGATTGCTCTGCTGCTGGTTGTTCCATACCCTGTCTTCTGTGAGCAGAGATCTTCCCTCTCCATGGATATCTGCTCTGCTGTGCCATTCCAAAGGCTGCTATTAAGTTTTGTGCATACCCCAGTATTCATTGCCATGGATTTCTAATTACACTGGCATGAGCTCTGGCAGATATGTCCATATAATAATCAATAACTGTCTTTGCCACCCACCTACCACATGCATATACACTTAATATTAGAATCACCCACGGAATTAATGACTCTGTATGAGGCAGAAAAAAAAAAAAAAAAGGAGAAACTATCTCTGCAACTTCTATAAAACACAGAAATTGTTCCGTAATTGCAAAGGCTGAAAATTAACATCAAGTGGTTGTAATTTAAAGCAGGATGCCATGGAAGAGGAGGTACCCATGGACAATTGGGTACCTGTGTCTAACCACCATTACGTAAAGGAAATGTGTAGGGATTACTTTAATGCAGGCCTATTTTTGAGAGTTAGTGTGGTGGGTGGTATGGAAGCAACAACTCCAGGCAGCCCACAGTATCTTTCTTTCATGCACTTCTTTTCTGCAGGGAATATTTGTGTTTGCAGAGTCCAAAGAACTGGCAACGGTGAGAAACCAAATTTTCTGTTGACTCGTGGGCTTTCCTTTTCGGTGCTGACTGTACCTTTCTGAGGCACAAAACCTCAGAGCACACTCATCTGCTGTGTCCTGGAGATGACTTTGAGGTGTCTCGTTGGTAAACAGTCTCCATCCCTGCTCTGTCAAAAGAATTGCCATTTTAATAGCAGGTTTATCCAAAATGAAATGTGATGTGGTCTTCTGTCTAGTAGGTAAAAACCACATCATATATTTAACTGAGGATTCTGGCTGGCAAACATTCCAGTAGATAGTTACTGATTCTTTTGTAAACCTTTAGGACACTGATGTCTTTAGGAAAAATTCATCTAAATCTGGATGAGGCTATTTCTCCTGCTTCAGAAAAAGATGAGAAAGGAGAGGGGAGATGACTGCAGTTTCCCTCTCACTTGTACGAGGCTTTGGAATATTTAAATTTCTCTGTACACTGTCCTGTAGGCAGCCTCACTGGTACTGAACATCTCTTAAACTCTTCATTTTACACAGATTAGACTTTTGTGTTTGTGGACAGGAAACTCAGAGATCCTTCAAAGTACAATCTTTATTCAGGAAAATTTTCAGAGATGAATAGGGGATCACCAATCTTTTTATAAAGCTGTAATAAATTCTTGTTTCTCTCTGGATAAAATTTTGACACACTTCAATAAACTCTTTAAATATTCCACATCTGCCACCAGGGCCTGAAAACTCTGCAGCACCAAAAGCATTGATGATCTAAGTCTATTGCATGTAATTAAAACATTGCTGATTCCTTTCCATGTTGGTGTCCCTGCTCTGGACATTCTTGTTCTAGGTTGGTGATGTGAGAGTTACATCATCAGTTTTCAGTGTCTAGTTAGGACCAAAATCTGATGAAACTTTCCCTTCAAATGTGTAATTTTTAACCTACTCACAGAAAGGAAATCAGGCACTTTCTTAATTAATACCATTTTATAAACCAAGGAATATTTTGCTGGGCTTAATTTAGGCATCAAACAAGTTAAAATGCAGAACTCTTTCAGCCTGCAAGGAACACTGAAGTGTGTTCTGTCTTGCAGCAAGCACTGGAATTAATGTTCCATTTTGTGCTGTTTCTCATTCTCTAGGAAGTTGGAAGTATCCAGGCAGATTAAACTGAGAAAGGAGCTGAGGAAATGCTGATTGTCCCATGTTTCTCTGGAACCTTCATTTATTTTTTTTTTACAATTTGAAGCAAATTGTCATCAGGAATTTCTGCTGATGGGTGGACAGAAGATTTTAGGCATGCTTCGTAGGAATTAAAAAGGTTTCCAAAATCAATTGATTTGAGTAACAGATGAACCCACCATCTATACCTGTCCAGTGATCTAAATAAAGATTCCTTGTCAGCGGGGTTGGAAAAGTCCTGCTAATGGGATGATCTTTAGTTGTTTTTTTAGACCCAGACCCAGGAGTTTTTTGTTTTGTTTGTGGCTGAAATAATCCTAAAGTTTGCATTCAGATCAGAGCTTTTCTCTGAGAGCAGATTCCCTGCATTGGAGCTGGATCAGCCTTTGGTTTGGGTTTTGGAAGTGAGTAGAGCACATGATATTTATTTGTGAATGATGAGGCCGCTGGCGGCTGTAGTTCTGATCTGTGCCACCCTCCCTTGGTCTCATGGAATCTCAGAAGCTCAGGGTCACCCAAAGTGTGTGTCAAAGTCAAGAATTAGCCCAGTCTGACTGTGCTTTTAAGTGCTTTCCCTCAGCGCAGCCACGAGCAGCCTCCTCCAGTGACAACAACCACGGCCGTCTGTCGTCCTCTGAGCCATCGCTCCCGCCCAACGCCTCCCTCGGGAGGGCTCTTAAACTTCTACAACACTCACAAAATCCTAATGGGTTTTGCCAAATGAATTAAGAGCCCTTACAGCTTCCATGCTGTGTACCATGGATTTTGAAAACTCGTGTCAGTAGAGCAGTAAATCTCTCAGAAACCAGGGGAGGCAGTGAGGAAAAGAGCACGGATGGGGATCAGTGCTGTCACGTTTGCCCAAATGAAAATTGTAAGAAACCATTTTGGTGGGCAATTGTATAAATCAGTGATAAATAATTGAATGAACATGAATGATTTGGGAATATTTTCCAACTGCTAAAGCCCCAAAGCAAGTCCAAGAGAGATTTTTTTCCTTGTGCTTCTGAAGCCGTGTTACTCTAATGATTGTTAAAATTTGTATGATTTTCTGCTTGAGTTCCTCATTGGGGTAAAAAAGGGCTGGACCTATAACATTCCTGGACACTGAGTATTCCCTGTGGGATATATTAATGTTGATGAATCTTATTTCTTTCATTCTCTTTCTTAAACAAGCAGATGAAGGATGGCACCTCTTAACATTTTGTGTGACAACAGATGCGTTTCTGCTGAAATGTGCAACTCAGAATTTTTTTCCAGAGCCTGGCTCAAAGATGTCATTGCACAAACCTTTGCATTAAAAACCTGATTTTTCAAGGCTCTGTAATCTTTCTCATAAAAGCTGGATCAAGACTGGAACTGAGCATCTGGAAGGTCGATTTAGTGGTGGATATCTGTTCCTTATTTTTCTTGGGGGTTTTTGTTTCTATGAATGAAAAACAGCTAAAAATGTTGAAAGTGAGAAGAGAAAGAATGAGCAGAGGTGTCTGGAACTTCTTAGGTCTCTGGTTCAGTTTGGGCTGAGCCAGATTCGTTTTCTTCTAGGTCTACCTGCTCACATGTTAGTGGATTTAGATGTAGCCTGCAGGATCCTGTCAATAGGGTTCAGTCAATAGGGAGATGAAGGAAAAGCCTTTACTGTCTGTGGGCAGGGAAAATTGTGATTTCTGCAAGAGTTTCTCCAGCTGGTGCTCTCTATCTTAGTGCATTATGGTTTTGTAGTTCTTGTACTTTTTCCCTTGTATAGAAAATTCTAAATCATAGTGGAAGTTCAACTTAAAGGGATGCTAAATCTAATGCAGATTATTACTATCATAAAATCAAACTGATTCCAACACCAGCTTGCCTGGCACTGGAGCAAGCTCTGTTTACCAGTCAATTCTTAGCAAGTTCCATTTACCTGACTCATGTTCAATCAATAAACCTGCCTCTTGTCAAAATGTGCATCATGTCAAGGTCCTACTCAATGCACCTCCAGCCCAAGAGTCTGAAATGCTATCCCAGCCCAGCAAAATGGTTGTTTTATCTGCCCCTAGTCAAGAATTGACGTTTTTCTTTTCCTCAGATGTTAAAACCTAGAAGCTTATCAGCTTCTAAGCAGACCTGTAGCGAAGCTTTTGTACCAGGGAAGGGCCTTGAATCCTGTCCAGCACCTTTGACAAATGCTGAATTGCAGCAAAGCACCTTCCAGCTGGAAGAGAACTTCATTATCTGGTGTTATTTGCCTCATGCTGCCTACAAGTCCAGTGTCAAATCTGCAGGGCTGACCTATCCACATAGTGCTGCTAGACTGGGCTAAATGACCTAATCTATCACTTCTCTCCCTCTGACTTGTTACATACACCTACATTCATCAGGAAACCTCAGCTAATCATTCCCATCAGGATGGGAGTGGGAGCTGGACATGGGAATTCTTACTCAGAGTTACATTCCTCTGGAACTCGCTGCTCCTGGAACTCTACCTGACCTTTAGTTCCAAAAATGTTTCAGGATAAGTTATTGCCCCAGCCCTGCTTCCCCTCCTTCCTGCATAGCAGAAGGTGAAATAAACAGTTAGAGGAAACCTGTGTTCATTTGGCTTTGTGTCCGTTGCAGCAGCAGAAGTTATGCGAATTCTGTTTTGCATTCTACTGTGATTAAGCTGGATAAAATTTTAGCTTGTGTTTTGCACTCTCTAGAGATCTTTGGGTCTGCAATTTCTATTACTCCAGATCTGCCTGCCTGCCCCTCTCCTTGTTGAATATTATCTACTTTTTCTGCTATCTCTTCCTACTTAGTACGCTGAAAGAGAGCACTAATTAGACTCTGGTGCCAATTTACTGATGCACCATCTTCTGCTCACCCCCTGAGAGAGGGATTAGCTAAATGCGACAGCTCTTCGTCTGAGTTACTGGCATATGATATTTGTTGTAATTCTGTCATGAATGATATCTGCAGAACATGCAATTATAGCCTTCTTTCCATATTGAAATCTACAGAGGATTCTTTCATTTCCCTTGAAGGACAATCATACCCTGTGCAACTCTCTTCATGGTTTTATGGCTACAGGAAGTTTCTAGACCCTTTTTTTATAGCGGGTGGGAGAGAAATATTGACTTTTAAAGCCCTGTATAGTTTTTCTTCCTCTACAGAAACACATTGTCTTTCCAGCCATGGCTATAGAGAAATTTGTTATGGTGAGATAAGCTGCACATGCAGCTCACTGTAACAAAATTTAAAGTAATGAGGTAAGGGAGTATATTTACAGTTTTAATAGGGGCCCACCACAGAATACAGAGTAACGTGGGAACCTGAGTGGATTGCGAATAACCCATTTTATCTATCTGCATAATGTTTATCAGCAGGACATAGAGAATGAGTTTTGCAGGCATGAAAGCTGTTCTGATATAAAACAATGCGAAAGCAGGGCCAAATTTTAAATATTGTGAAGCTCTGTGTGTGATCTGATAAGGACAAGATCAGAATGCTGCAAAATGGAGCACACAGTCAGTTCTTGTACTGCAATAACCCTGAAGACCCCAGCCAAAGACACGGATGTTGTAATTCCAACTGTACTGGCCAACGTCAAAAAGAGCATCTCGGGCCCAGCAGGATCTGCTGCAAGACATGGCAGTGATAAAAGAGGTGTGAGCAGACTGGCTATCGCAGAGGTCTTGGCAATGATAAGTGATTCTCAAGGCCAGCTGCAGTTCACTGATTTCCATTAGGAGTAGCTCATTACATGCTAAATCGGCCAGTGGGTATTTTGTTCTTGGTTTATATTTGGCTCTGCATAGACCAGACCAAGGCAGACCAACTTATCTTGTTTATCATTATGGAGCTCTAGTGGAAAGGCTTTAAAAACCTCTCTTCTTCTGCTACCTTCTGAAGTTCAGTCATATAAAACAAATCCTCTGATCTTAGTGACTTCATGTTCGTGTAATTTCAGCCCTGACAGAAGTGCAGTTCACCCATTTAGTGTTTTGCAGAAAGGCACCAAAGCAAATCCACCTTCCTGGTTTAGGGATTTTGTTGTGTAGCTGCTTTTTGATATTCACTGACTGTCACACAAGCATTCAGCAAATTGCCTGGTGTACCCAGGTAAGGGCACAGACAAACAGGGAAATTAAGGACTGGGAGGTACTGCCAATAACTAAATTTTTGCTCCAAGATGGGAAGCACATGGGTTGGTTTCATTTAACCCTGAACAAAGTCAATTAATCAAAACACACCAAAAAAAAAAAAAAAAAAAAGAATCTGAGGGCAGGAACAGCAGGGATTAATATGCTTTCCTAGCAATTGAAGAGAATCATAATAGAACCAGAGGTTTCTAGGATCTTGCTATGGAATTTTTGTCTTTGAATCTGCAGCACTGGAAGGTTTGTGTTCCCCACACAGTGATAAATTCTCTTTTACAAACTGGACTGAGGAGGAGGGAGGGAACTGGGTGGAATCAATTACAAACCATATCAGACATTTAAGTTTAAACACAAGACCTTGCAAAGGCTTGCATGAAATCTTACTAGCAATATAAACAGGACTGGTGCCAAACTAAGCACCAGAAGTATTCAATAATAAAATACAGCTGTCTCCATTGGCACCTACCCATGAAAGTTTGTCATTTTTACTGTTAGAAATGCTGACAAAGAGAAATCTAAAAAATGAAAACATTTTTTCAGAAGAGGGAGGTTTTCATGAACTGCAACCTAAATATTCATTTAACATTGGAACATTCCATAAAAATAATTTATAACATAATTTCTTCTTAGAAGCGCATTTTGACAGAGTTCTTTTCAAAGACTTTGGTCGAGCTTGGCAATGCTGGTAGCTTTGCTTTCAAATCCATGACTCTTAATTATTAAAAGACTCTCTATACACTTCTCTTGGATTCTAGGGAGGCACATCAAAGCAGGGGCCCCTCTTTGCTTTGGCTCAATGCACACCATGTCAGCTGAGGAGGAAACGCGCCTAACCCAGCTCCGTGGGCAGCCCAGGCCTGAGCTCTGTGAACCTGAGACACAAATGCAGTCCCAGGAAACTTGCCCAGGTCGGAAATACTTCTGGGAGGGAGGCTGTGCCCAACTGGACCCTACATGGAGGCTGCTGCAATGCCTCTGACTCACCCCATGAGCCCTGAGCCTTGGAAAATGAATGGACCAAGGCCTGCTAGCACTTGAAACTCGATTTACACCTGGATGGATTGGGGGGGACTCTCTCAGGAAAATTCTGAGGAGTGGAAGGCACATGAGCACTCACACACGTGTTTGCACTCTGAGTTAAACATGTAGAGGTTTGTGCTGCCATGTAATTCCCATCTGTTGTGTGTATCTGCTCTGCTGGGGAAGTTCTCTTACCCTCTTGGTTTGCTTTACTTCTAAACTGCTTCCCAAACAGCTGGGCTATGGGGTCCAGCTTCATCTGAGGTGAAGAATCATGGAATTTTTGTCCACTGGAAGTTCCTCTTCCCCCAGAGGTAGCTGATAAAACACAGCCACATGCTGGCTGAAGGACTAAAAACCATTCTTCTTCAGGCAAACTACAGCAAACTTACGAGATAAAATTAACCAAGCTTGTTTTCAAAGAGTTTTCCCTCTTCCAGTAGGACACCATCCATTTATCCTGTAAGGCCTTCCACAAACCTTCTCCCCACCTGCACTTCTAATGTCTCTGAGCAGTCAGAAGGAAATTTAATGGTTCCATCTCAGAATTATATAGACTCCCCTATGACTAAAATCCTGTGTTATTAAGGCATAATGATGATGAGGATAATAATAATAATAATAATAACAATAATAATAATAATGGGTTTTCAGAACTTGCACCGACAATGAAGTGATGTATTTGCTTGCTCTTCAGATGACCTACTCTGAACTGTAACATGCATTATTTTTCTTTGTATCAAGACTGAGGTCTTTAAACTAAGAGACTATTAAGTGCGTAGAATTCCAGACTAATGCATAGGGAAAAAACCCAGTAAAATTCTCCTCTTGTTAAAATTACAGTTACTATACTGTTCTGCTTAAAATACTGCAGTCATAAAATTCAGATTGAAAATTATATGAGCAGTCTCAAAGCAACTGCCGTCAACAGTTCTCCTTGTCAATCCTGTACAGTTTAAGTACTGATTAAATTCTACAAAGATGGTCAAAAATGACATTTCAACATTGTAGAGCTGGCTGGGCTCTGGGAGTGCTTTGAGCTTGCAGGTTATGCACAGGCCAGCAATTATTAATGTTTAACTGAATGACATTGAAAGTAATGAGAAGACACTGTAACTCTAAAGGAGTAATTTCTTTAAAGGCTAAGAGTGACTGTTATCATTTTTAAAAATTCTATATTTATTCCAGCTTAGTCCTTAACTGTGAGCCATGCCATGTAATAATAATGGAACTGCTCAGACAGCAATTTGCCAGTGTGCTTGAGGCCCTGTCAAACCACGTGGAGTGATGCCATAATCAAATTCATAATGTCTTATCTTTTTCGGATAAAGTAATCATCAAAGGAGTACTGGCATGAACAGAGAGAAAATCCAGGGCTCAGACATGCTCTAATGTAGTGAGCTGTGACACAAATTGGGCTGTCCCTGTTTTGCCTTTCTTCTCTCTCTGTGTTTCCCATTGGTCTGCCAAGGAAATGCTTCTGGCTTTGTTTTGTGCCGTCTTCTGAGACAAAGGAGGTTTAGAAAGGAAAAAAAATTGGAAAGGTTTTAAATTTCAGAGTAAAATGTTGGTGTTGTATCTCCCCACTTTTTCTTTTAACACAGTTATTGGCTGGCATTTTAGAGAGCAAATCCAGAGACCTGAGATTTTCAGGTAAATCAATAAAATATTGTTTTAAAAAATGGAGTTAAGTGCATTATCTGTCCATTACTCCATTATGGTTTGCCCTCAATCATGGAAGTGAGACCAAGGTTCCCAAATGGCAAATCACATTTGTAGTTAACCTAAACCAGCTTTCCCATATCAGGGAACTATTTAAGGTCTCTTTTCTCCTTGGTAATTAAGCACGTGCCTATCACTAAGCATGTTAGTAATACTGCTGGAATGGTGAAACACAGCTGCTTATGTATGTAGTATCCATAAAGAAAATAAGAAAGGAAGTCACTGATCAAGGGTGACAAGAATTAAAATACAAATCTTTTCAGTTGTACAATAAAACACACAGGGAAGGAAGAGAAAAAGATCTGATTTTTTGTTTTAGAGGCATCATTCAAAAGGTAGTGAAGTTATTAAAATGGATTTTATCTGTGTGGGCTTTTTTCTTTTCAAATTTGTTTCCCTGACATTTGGCCCAGGCCAACTCGAACATCCCTTTGTGCACTTGCTTGAAGTTGTTTCTGGTTTAAATATTTGCTCAGGTCTTGATGCTCTACTCACTCGAATGATCCAGTGCTGTACATGAGACCCAGGCTCTGGCACAGCCTCTCACATCTTCTGGGGGGGTTTATGCACTGCAAGGCAATTAAATCCCAGTTCTCCATGGAGCTGAGGAACCCCAGCTCCCAAGTATGGCAAGGAGAGGGGCAGTGAGTGCTCAGCACTGCTGAGGAAGTCTGGGTGTAGCTGCAAGGCTGTGTCCTTGTCAGTATGTTAATTTTGAATAATTAGGAAATATCTATTTTCCACTAATGTACAGAAACAAATCATACAGTGTTTACATTCCCAAGCACTTCTCCACCTGTAATGAGGAAAGTTGAATATGAACAAAATATTTTCATCCTTCCTTTCAAACACTGTTTGATTTCGTATAATCACTCATATTTTATTTCCTAAAATGAATAATTCCCCTTCAAAAGTTGCAAAAAATTAAAGGGCCCAAGTGTAGATTTAAAAAAAATGTTATCTTCAATCTATATTAAGATATGTAGAGCCCACAAGCGTACTATTCTGATGGGGGAAAAACACACAAAAAATCAGTATGAAAATGTACTGTGACACTACAGAATACTAATCACTCCTACACAGAGAGAGCCTTCATTTTATCTGCTTTTGCAGAAGGTTTTTATAAAGTCAGATTTTAGAATAACTAAAACCCAGTACAACTGAAGGAGACAAAGCTTTGCACTTGAACAAAGAAATGTTTTCTCAAAAAATAACAATGACAATCTGGTTTGTGCTTTTATAGCTGTGCATATTGTAGATGATGGATAGATGGTTACACAAGGAGAATATATAGTGAGCTGATTATGTTCTCCATTAAAAAATCCAACTAAGCTTCAATGCAAATTCATGTGATGTGTCTGCCGGCAGATTTGGCTGATTGTGGGTATTAGGCTCAGTCCTGCTCGAAATGGTGCCAAGCATCATTTGTAATTCACCAAAGACAGAACCATCCCTCCTGGATTCCGGCTGGAAAAGTTTAGGAAGCAGCTTCTCCCTTTCTTGTGACCTTGGACATAACAAGACTTGCAAGTCCAGTTCCCATCACCACAACTGGACTGAAATGGTCTTGGCATTCCAAAGAAATAGTCCTGAAACCTGGCTAATTCTTTTGACTTGAATTGAGTATGAATCCTTCAGCAGAGAATCCTTACAGGACGAGGAATTTTTGGAGCACTTTTGTCATTTTGCTGTGTGACTTTACAGGACACAAGTTCTAATCCACCCCTGAGATTCCTTGGCACTGCTGAGTGCCAGAGTTACTTGAGCACTGATTGTTGGAGAATGTGCTCTGGTTTCCTGCAGAGGGAAATTTGCCACTGCCTGAGTTTATGAGAGAAGCACTACAATGACAGGAAGAATGAGAGGTTTAAAAAATTTTTAGTTCATAAACTTTAAAAAATCCAAACCTGTTTTGAATTATTTTGATGAGTTTAATCATTTGCCCCTGTATCACATCAATACTTTAATTGAAGGTTTTCCTTGTCAATAGCTCCTTTGATACAGTGGATGATAAAACCATCAAAAGGCTTTAGAGGGATTTTTTGACTTCTTGCTGTTGCTGTTGTTCATGTTGATGATAGAATTTGGGCATCAGATAAATAAATCTTGATTACAGTGGTGGATTGACTGTTTCACAGGAGGAGCTGTGGCCAACCTGTCTCCATCTGAGCCAGCTCATGTCTGCAGCAGGATAACCACATTTTTTACTGTGCTGTGCTTTGTGGAACCAGTTTCCTGCTCCACTGCCAACTCCTGCCTTTCGCTGCTCCATAACTCACTATCGTCTTTTCTTTGGTGCATCCTCAGGGTGTATTTTTGTAGAACAGTTCACTACAGCTTTTTCTTCCTTTTGCTTTAGCCAGTAATATCCATCACATGGAAGGAAATAACTTATCATAGTAGAATTCTGGAATGCTGTGTTCATGCATCCTAAGAAGTGACTTCACATATTCCACAGTACCAGCTGCTAAATTCCTAGGACAGAATCCTTGGCTTCTTGGGAAGTCCAAACACACTCTGTCAAGTAAATGACCCTGAGGTAGAAGAGTCCATGTCACTAATTCTCACCTGTTAAGCTGAGATTCTGCTTCCTGTGCACAAGCTGGATTCTTCCAATTGTGATGCTTAAGGAACTTAAACAGTTACAACAGAGAAGTATGGTGGAACAATGAGTGACCTACACATATTTGTCCAAGTAGCAAGGATTATTTTCCTTGGACATGTTACTAAAAACATGGTCCACAGAGCTCTGAGAGAAAGAAAGAGATTCATGCTTGGCTTTGGAAAGTTCTGTCTCAGCATAATGAGGCACAGCCGACCTCAGTGCGTCGTGTTTACCAGCAGAATTTAAACAACCAGGATAAATCATTGTCAGTGATAGCAACAGGAAGTTAATCCAACAACCTTGAGAACATCACTGCAATCTCTTTCACACATTTTCTCTTTTCAACGTCTAAGTGAAATCTTATTTCTGTGCCGAAGTCTTTTGGGCTACAGAAAGCAAAACTATCAAAGACACCTACACATCTTTGCCTTGAGCAACAAATAAAAAAGCAGACACAACAGAAGAGAAAGCAGATGGCCTTGCAAGTGCCCTGGAGAAGATCCTCCAGGTCACACTCGGTAGGTGGTGAAGAGAATCCATTCTGCAATGTCTCTTGTAGACATTGTCTTCCTTGTGCTTGTCTCAACAGATGCTGTGTGATCCCTTTTGAGTCTGATTCCCAATCTGAAAACTGCTTCATTTATAAAACCTGAATGCTCAGTGTAAGACATCAACAAACGGAAGTTCTCCATCTGATCTAGATTCCCTTTATTGTCAATGGAGAGAAGTTGGATGCTCTGACCTATTTTAGATGCCTACCATCAAACAGGGTTGCATCACCCAAGGTTCTTACCACTGATATTAAAGGAAGTTGTGATGACTCGCTCAGACAGGGATTTCAACACTGTCAGTGTCTCAGACTAGGTGAGACAAGTCCTGCCCACAGCTATGTGGGTATTGCCTAATGAATCACAACCACAGAGAATTCTCCAATATTTTTAGAGATGGTAGAAATCTGATGGTTTTGGTTTCCTGGCAATACTTGAATGGGAAATGAATGAAATTAAATTCTGTGGTATTTTGAAATTGTTTTTTCAAATTTTCACTGGCATGAAATTTTTTAAGCTTTCATTTCTTTGGAGAGTGTAATTTTGATGTTCTACTTTGAGCTTTTTGAAAAGTGCATTTTGAACCAATATTTAAAACCTTAGAAACAAAAACTGACCTCAAACTGAAAAGGGGACTGTTTCCTGTAGAGATTTGTAATGATCCTTTTTGAACTCTGAAGTTTTATTCAAAACGAAACAG